>NW_008349975.1:6443490-6457283 GCF_000622305.1 Nannospalax galili | reverse complement strand
TGCTGGGCTTAGCTTGGGAGGGCCTTTTATAGAGCAGAAGCAGGGTACAGAAGCAGATGCATGGTTACAAGGTTATCATTGGTGCATTTCAAGGGGTACAAGGTATGAGGAAACAGTATTGCTAAATTCAGAGGGGGCTGTGGGTGAAACCGATTGTTATCGCTAACTTCCCGGTAGGGCCTCAATTCAGAGGGGGCTGTGGGTGAAACCGATTGTTATCGCTAACTTCCCGGTAGGGCCTCAATTCAGAGGGGGCTGTGGGTGAAACCGATTGTTATCGCTAACTTCCCGGTAGGGCCTCAATTCAGAGGGGGCTGTGGGTGAAACCGATTGTTATCGCTAACTTCCCGGTAGGGCCTCAATTCAGAGGGGGCTGTGGGTGAAACCGATTGTTATCGCTAACTTCCCGGTAGGGCCTCAATTCAGAGGGGGCTGTGGGTGAAACCGATTGTTATCGCTAACTTCCCGGTAGGGGCTTCAGGGTGGTGTCAGGAGGTCCAACCATAAACGTCCTTTTTTCCACTGCTGGTTTCACAAGACCTGGGTTTGAACTTTGGCTCACCATATGGCTGACTGCAGTTCTTTCTCTAAAATGGCCTTCCTGCTGTCAGTCGGGTCTTTCAATGATTTTATTTAATCTTTTTGATTTACAGCACTAGAATATACAGTAAAAAGAACAAGGATAAGAATTATGAAAAGTTGCAATTTTGCAAATTATTCTAAATTAATACAGGGTACGGGTTAATTTTACCATAGATATTACTTTTGGAATTTTTTTGAGAATTTCATGTGTTAGTATTGTGATTGTAATATTTCAGTCCTTCCCAGCCCTCCACTAAATCTCCCACATCCCCACAAGTTGTGAACAAATATCTTGTCCTCTGCTTTATTCTTGTTAAATCTACATTCAATTAAATATGGATATGTGCATACACAGACTTATATATAGGCATATATATGTATGTATGTATATAATGGACTCAGTTCATTTACTGGTAATTCTGACTACCTGTTTTTAGGGCAGCCAACAGACTGGTTAAGCTCTCAGGAAGCTAGTTCCCAGAGAAAACTAATTGTTCTCTCTGTATCCATTGATTTCCAATAGCTCTTTATTTTGATATGGAACCCCATGACATTTCCTTCATGGACTTTGACATGTCTATTGGTATTGTCATTAAGCATATCAAATTGGAGATTTCATTGGTGAACCTATCTTATCATGTCTAGAATGTATTTAAAAACAGCAGGTATCTTATTACTCTAACTCTTAAATACTTTCTGCTCCCTCTTCAATGATGTTCAGGGAGTTACAGCTCAATTGCTCCAATTCCTGTGCCTGAATTGTGCTGTTAATTCAGCATAGGAACTATTTTGGTTTGCTTCCTTGTAGCTGTGACAAAACACTGTGACTGAAACCATTTGGGTGAGGAAAGGATTTATTTGGCTTACAAACACAGTCTACTCTGAAGGGAAGTCAAGGGAGGAACTCAGGGCAGGAACCTGGCCATGCTCAGCATACTTTCTTTTATAATACAAGACCACCCACCCAGAGGTGGCACTGCCCTCAGTGGGTTGGGCCCTCTCATAACCACTCTACAATCAAGGAAATTCGTCAACGGAAACAATTTCTCAATTGAGGTTCCCTCTAACCAGGTGTGTTAAGTATACAACTAAAGCTATCCAGCCAGGGATTTTCTTTCAAGTTTTGAGAGGTAATCAAAATAATGGTAATCTTAGGTGTTATTTTGAGAGTTTTAGACTGCTCTGATGAACAAATCAAAGGGAAATTTTCCATGGCTACCACTGATTTTTGTTACATAGCTATCAGTGTACACATGCACTCAAGTGTATATTATGTGTATTTTTCAGTAAGCTTATGGAATACTACATTAACACTACATTTGGTTTTTTTACACCACTGAACCATTACATTTCTTTTTACTCTCTCTAGCCCTTTGCACCCTTCCCTCCTCCCTCCACAGTACCCTCATTAACCCTGATTCCTCTTGATACCACCTGTTTCCTCCTATTCCTCCTTTCGTGAGCTCCTTCTTTACCTTACCTCCCAGGGTTCCTTTCAATTTTTCTGAGTCCTGCATTTACATCAGGTTATATACTCACATTTACAGAATTGGAGATAGTATCACAAGTGAGAAAAAATATTCATGGCTCATTTTCCGGTCTGGATTGACTCCCTCAGTATAAGTTTCTAGTTCCATCCATTTACTACCAATTTCATTATTTAGTTTTCTTTTAACTATTGAATTCATTGTGTTAAATACTATATTTTCATTATCCATTCATTGTTGGAAGGTCATTTGAGTTGTTGACATTTCTGAGCTAGTGTCAAAAGACCAGCAAGCAGCATTTCTGAGCAATTTTCTATGTAATACAATATTGACTCCTTTGGTTACATGCAAAGGAGTAATATATTTCGATTGTATGTTAGATGAAATAGAAGGCAGTTACAATTTGCATTACCCTAATTACATATTATGTAGAAGACTTTTTAAAATATTTTTAGTTATTTTTTGAGAACTGTCTTTTCATACCTGTGGCCAATTTTTAACAAAATTTTGCAATTTTCATACAATACAATTTAGTGCTATTTAGAGCTCCTCTCCTATCTTCCGTCATGAGCCCCTGCTCAATTTAATACACTTTAATATATATAATTACATTTACACACTTGGAGATATTATTGGAGATAAATTTTTTTCAGGAATAAGTCTATAGCATCTGGCTCTCTGTACGTTGGTCAGTTGTGGGTTTCTTTGTTAATCACCATCTTCCACATAAGGAAGATTCTCTAGTGAGATTTAACAGATTCCTTAATCTTCTGTGAGAGGTATAGGTTATAAAGATCTTCTCTAATTCTGTAAGTTGCCCTTCCACTTAAGTGATGGTTTCCTTTGATGTTCAAAAGTCTTATGTTGAGGTCCTTGATCCATTTGGAGAAGAGTTTTATGCATGGAGAAAGAGGGATCTTGTTTTATTCTTATACATTCCTGTATTCATTTTCATCAACAATGTGTTGATTTAGAACTTGGCCCTCATTTTGTCTTCCACTGATTAATGTTTCTATTTTTATACTAGTTCTATAATGTTTTGATTACTACAGTTCAGTAGTATAATTTGAGATCAGAGATAGTAATGCCCCCTGAAATTTTTTATTATTCAGGATTATATTAACTATCCATTTTTTGTGTGTTTCTATATAAAATTTGAGATTTTTCTCAATTTCTGTGAAGAATTGTGTTGGAATTTTAATGGGTGTTGCATGGACATTGTACATTGCTTTTGGTAGGATGGCCAATATCAAAGTATTAAACCATGAGCATGATCTGTGTCTTTAATTTCTTTCTTCAATGTTGTAAACTTTTTATTATCCAATGCCTTCACTTTCTTTTTCAGATTTATTTCAAGATATTTATGAATTTTGAGGCTGTCATAAATGAGATTGTTTCCAGGACTTGTATCTTGGTATGATTTTTGTTTGTGTATAGGAAGGCTACTGATTTTGAAATGTTAATTTTATACCCTGTAATTTCTTGAATGTATTTATCAGCTCTAGGAGTTATATCATTGAGTCTTTAGGATCTTTAGAAATAGAATCATGTCATTTGCACATAAGAATATTTTGACCTCTTCCATTCCAAATTATATCTCCATTATCTATTTCACTTATCATTTTTCTCTAGCTAAGACTTCAAGTCCTATATTGAACAGGAAAGGAGGGAATGGACATCCTTGTCTTGTTTCTGAGTCTAAGGGGAATGTTTTCAGTTTTTCTCCATTTTATATGTGTTTGTTGTTGGCCTGTGGTATATTACCTTTATCAAATTGAAATATTTGCATGCTTAGGTTCTTTATGGCTTTGATGGTGAATGTATGTTGGATTTTGTTAAAGACCAGTTCTACATCTAATGAAAAGATATTTTTTCCTTGAGCCTGTTTACATGGAGGATTACATTATTAGATTTACTTTTTTAAAAATAATCTCTGCATCCCTGAGAAAAAAAACCCAACATGTTCATCCTGAATAATTTTTTAATTTGGTTTGCAAGTATTTTACTGAGAATTTTTTCAACCACATTTAGTAGAGATATTGGTCTATAATTTTCTTTTTTTTCTTGTTTTTCTTTTTTTTTTGGTTAGGTCCTTGCTGTTGTTATTTAAGTCATACTGCCTTCATCTAAAGAATTTTGAAATGTCCCTTCATTTTCTATTTTAAGGAATAACGAGGAGTATTGGTTTTAGTCCTTTGAAGCTCTAGTAGAATTATGCATTGTATCAATCTTGTTCTTTACTCTTGTTAGTGAGGATATTTAATCTATTCCATTTGCTTTTATAGGTCTCTTTAAATTATTTATGTCAATTTGATTTGATCTTGGTAGGTCATACATATTTAGAAACTGATCCATTTGTTTAAAATTTTTTCTACTCAAGTGGAATATACAAAGAAGAGTATAAAACAGTAAGAGGAGGAAGGGGACATGGGGGAATTTGATGAGGAATTGGAGAATGGAAGCAATGTGAAGACAGTTCTGATGTATGAAATTCTCAAAATAAAAATATGAAAGAGAAAAGTAAATCATACAATATATTTTGATCATATTTAGACCCTTTCTCACCCATGGTTATTCCCATTTTCCTGGGTACTGCAGGTAAATCAGGGTATATACTCATATTTATGAATTTGGAGCTTTGTAACAGAAATGAGAAAGAACATGCTTGTTTTCTGAGTCTTGCTTTCCTCACTTGGATAATAACTTCTAATTTCATCCATTTACCTGAAAATTTCATGATTTCATTTTCATTACTACTAGTAGAACTCCATAGTCCAAATGTACCATATTTTCATGATCTATTCATTTGTTGAGGGATATTTAGGATTTCAAATTATTTTAAGAGCTATAGTAATAAAAAAAAGCATGATTGGCCCTTAGACACACACAGAGACCAATGGAATGAGACAGAAGGCTCAAACATGAGTACACACAATTACAGCCACTTGGTATTTGACAAAGATGCCAAAAACAAACACTGGAGGAGAGACAACATCTTCAACAAATGGTGCTTGAAAAACTGAATTTCCACATGTACAAAAGTGAAATTAAATCTGTATTTATCACCCTGCAAAAAAATAAAATCTTAAAGGACCAAAGACCTCAAGATGAACTAAAAACTGAAGCTATTAGAAGAAAACATAGGTAGCCCCCTATAAGATATTCATGTAAGAACAGAATTTCTAAATAACACTTCATTCACTCAGGAATTAAGTGCAGTGATTGACAAATGAGACATCATTAAACTAAAAAGTTTCTATACAACAATGGAAAAAACCAATTGTGTGAAGGGAATCCCACACAGTTAGAAAGAATCTTGTCAGCTATTCCTTTGATAGAGGAGTAATTTCCAGAATATACAATTAACTCAAAATAAATGTCAAGAAAAGATATGACTGAAACAAAAAAAAAATGTGCTGCAGATGTAAAAATGTAGGTCTCAAGAAGAAATAAAAAAGACTAAGAAATTGCTTTTAAAAAGGGTGCACTCATAGATGCAGCCAATACACTTATACACATAAAATAAAATTACTAAATAAAATAAAAACTTAAATCTATTAAAAAATTCTTCAACATCCTTAACAGTTTGGAAAATGCCAATTAAAAGTTTTTTCAAATTTCATCTTATGCTATTCAGGTTGGCTAAGATTATGCAAACAAATGACCACAAATGCTTGTGAGGATATGAGGAAAAGGGAACACTCATTTACTGATGGTGGGAGTACAAACCCATGCAGCCACTGTGGAGATCAGTACTGAGAACTCTATAAAAGCTAAAAATGCAGCTATCATATCATCCAGTTAACTCCTTGGTATATATCCAAAGAGCACAATGTCTTTCTGACTTTTTAATTTGGATACTTAGATGACTTTTGTTTTAACTAATAAACTATATTTAAATTTATTTTATTAATAAAAAATAATTAAGCAGTTCCCATTTCAGCTTTAGTCATTCTCTACACTTTCTCTAAGAACCTATAATTATTTCCTTCTGTTCTTATTTCTTGTATCATAAATTTATTTATGAGATATTTTATTTACTGTTGTTTGTCTCAAAAATGTTTTCTGGTTTTAATTTTTTTCTTTTTCCCACACATAGTGAAATCTACCACCATCCAACCATATTCTTCTGCTTTCGTTGTGGCTGCATTTATTATTACACCAACATCATAATCATCTTGAACAATAGACTGACTCTCAAATTAAGTTTTAAGATTGGCCCTATGGGGCTGGAGAGATGGCTCAGAGGTGAGTACTGACTGCTCTTACAGAAGACCACATGGTGGCCAAGAAACGACTATTAGGTGATCTGATGCTCTCTTGTATCTCCTCAGGCATTGCATGACATGAATGTATGTATAAACATGCAGGCAATATACTCATGCACATAAAATAAAAAATAAATAATTTTTAAAAAATTCGGTCTGGAACTCAGATGACTCTGGTTCTCCTAGCTATCTTATAAAAATGTCTGTCTCCCAGAAATGTGCTCTTGTATCTCTTTTATCCCCTCAACTTGTGTAGATGAAGCTACTTGTGCCCTCACCTTGTCCTGTTGGAACTCTCTCTGGACCCCTCTTTCTCACACTCTGTTCCCATCAGCCCACACCCATAATTTATTAAAAATGTTTTCTCCAGCTTCATTGGACAAAGTACAAGTTCAAGTTCAGCTCAATCCTTAAACTTCACAGACCATCAGGATTTCATCCCTAGTTCTCATTCATTCAAGATCACTCATCCTTCCCAAACTCCACTGTATCCAGTGGGTGGGTTTGCTGCTGGCAGTGTTTGGTAATTTAATTCTCAGGCATACCCACATTCATTCATTATCTTTTTGGTGGAATACCATACTTAGGTTGCCAAGGAGACATCCTGGGTTTCAGAACCAAGAACACATGTTTTGCTGGAGTTAATTAGAAGTCATTAGTTCAGACTATGTCCATTAATGAAAGTCATTCCCACATGCCATCGGTTTCTATTCTTTTTGTTTCTTTTATCATTTCTTTATGTTAGTTCTTATGGTGTGTACATTTTAGCTATTGTGTATTTGTGTATAATTGAAATTTGACTATGGGGTAAATAATTTCCATAAAATTAGGGAGATTTCAGAAAATATTTAAGTGATATTTTAGATGAGCCTAAAAAGAATAGTCTTTTAAAACGTTAATTGTAATCAAAATGAACCAAATGACGTTTTACATGTATGTGAGAATATCCTTAATACTTTCTATTTAGCTCAGTTTGTTTAACTTTTGCTAAGCCCTATTGGTGTATTCCTGTCCAATAGGATTTTATCTTATTGCACCAATTTGTTTTAATCTCATCACCTAATTTTCCCTTTATAATATTGTATATTCCAAATTATTAATAAATGATTATATAAACAATTATTTTATAATTACTTATTATATTATTATTAGATAATAAACATGTACACCTATAACTGTGTGTGCATGCACATATATTTGTCTGCTAATCCTATAATTTTTCATTTGCTGTTTTTTTTTTTAGTTTCCTTTTCTCTTTCTTGTGATCATAGTAAGGCACTCAGGGGCTGGGAAATGGACAATTCAGCCTCATACTGTTGTCTCCTTGTCTTGTACAGCAAGCTGCTGGTCAGTCACTTAATGCTACCTGGTGTGTGTGAACTGTTGGATGCTCTCCCGTGTCTTCAGTGTCATTTCCTGGTACAGGTGTCTAGAATACATGTACTTCCTCCGAACAGGATCAAATGATTGGTACATGGCCTTCCACTGGTGTCCCTAGGCCAGCAAGGGAAATGGAAGAAAGCATGACTCCTGTTTACTTACACCTCATCTTCAATAAACAACACAGTATGGGTACAGGATTTGTAAAAAGTGGAACAAGTTAAATAGCGCTGCACTTTCTCCTCTCAAAATCAGTGTCTCTGAGACTGACTTTCCCAAGCACGGTCCTACATACATGGTTACCCTCCCTCCCATTGACTCTCACTTGCTCAGATGATGTCTCCTTTCCTTTTCTCTATAAAATGTTTGCTTGTTGGCCTGCTGTACCCATATACAAATTATTTTATCAAGAAGACCAAGAGACTGGACTCACAGGGGACTGATCTCCTTTAGTTGATCTCTTCATCAGTATATTCCTAATATTCAGATGTCAAATAATTTTTCATCACTTTGTGGATATTTTGTGTTTCACAATGCTAAGGGCTAAAATTCATTTGTATTTTAAGAAGCGCAGTGACATTTTCTACAGACCAAGTTGAACAATTTAATCTATTTTGCCTAATTGTTGTTAAAATTGTGTCTATCTAGTGTATATGGAACCTCATTTCCGGATGCGTCTCAACTGTTATATCTACCGACTCTTAAGCATAATCAGCAGGGTATGTTTTCCTCAGACTGGAGGAACCTTAAATTATTGCCCTGTCTTTGTGAATTCAGATTTATTTGTCTCAAAAGTTCCTGAAGAAAATTCTTTTCTAAAGAAGTTAATTCTGGGCCTGTGAGATGACTCAGCAAGTAAAGGTGCCTGTCAAATCTGACACGCTAACTTCGATCTCTGGTACCCACATGCTGGAAAGAAAGAACTGACTCCATCAAGTTTCTCTGACCTCCATATGCATGCCTTGGAATCCACATGACTATATACACTTACACAGAATAAAAATAAAACAAAACAAAGCAAAAAAAATAAAATGTCATTGTTTATTTTAAAGTTATTTCTGTGCTATTTCTGTACATCATTGAGGAATTTTATGAAACTATTATACCCCCAAAACTCATAATTTATGGTAGGTTTTAAATATCTTTCTCTGCCTAGCTTTCTCTTTTGTGAAATTCTGCTTTGTAGATCTCACAGGACTTTGAAATATGCTATCCTGGCCCAGTGATTCTTTAAGGTAAAGGTACTTTCAAATCAGCAGGTGTGGAATGAACACTTTGAGCCTCATGCTGTTTCTTAAGAGGAAAACATGAAATTCCAATTTGCAAGAAACTCCCTGTGAAGGTGAGCAAATTTTGGGCAGACCTGGTTAAAGCCATTCACATATTTTTTGCTTTTTAAGAAACTCTGTATTGCCTTTTCCTCATCTGTTGCACTTTCATTTATTTTGTAGGACTGCCTTATCTCATAAACTTATATTAAACACATATGTATATTTTCCTCCTGTTAATCTATATCAGTCAAATTCTCTGGCACAGCCTTGGTCCTAAGAAGAAGGCAAGTGTGATTTATTTTTTGCCCTTACTCCTCATTTCCAAAACTTTATTTCTCCTCAACTCAGCAAAATATTTGGGCTGTGTTTGTGTTTCCATTCCCAGAAATGAATCAAACTTACCTTGAGACAGGAACCTTGGACCAAGAAAGAGCTTGCTTCTGGTTTCCCTTCCTTATATGTCTGCTGTGCTCTGGTCTCTACTGTAACATCAGCAAAGAGTATACTTCCCATCTTCTCCTTTGGCGATTATAAGTCACCACATGTTTTTATCTTTAATGAATAGTCTCTTACATTATCCAAAAGTTAAAAACAACAAGTAAAAAAACCCCAATACTTTTGTTTATATAATTTTCTCTGTAAGAAGAAATTAACGCTATAACTTATCAAATATATTGATTATACTGAAAATGTTTAAATTAATATTTTATTTAATTAAATCAAAATCTAAAAATCTATATATGCATCATAGTCATATTATTCATTCCTCAGATGTTCAACATCTAGGTTAATTTAATATTCTAGCTATTGTGAATAGAGTGGCAATGAACAGGAATCTACAAATATCTCAGTAGTAAAATATAAAGTCCTTTGAGCTTATGCCCAGGAGTAGCAGAGCTGGTTAATATGGTAATTCTATTTCAAGTCAACAGCAGTTTAATTTCATCTCTTCTGGATGTGCAACATAACTAGATGGTAGGGCACTATTGCTGAAAACACTACCCATTTTGGGATACAGGACATAGAGAAATAAATCTTCAACTGACCAGAAAAAGACTCTGCCTGATGACTAGCTTCCACACAGTGTAAAGTGTCACACATACTGCTAGGCAGGACAAGATGTCAAATGACTTGGACTACACTGGACTGAGTGTGCTACAAATTCAACCTATCAGGCAAGACTTGACACAGGTGCAATAACAAGACTATCACTGAGATAATCAAGTACTCTTGATTGGATTTGAGGCCTTATCAGTGGAGGTAATTCGGTACAGGAAGCATGGTCAAATCCCACAGCCAAGAAAGCACAGGCTCAAGAAATGACCTTTTAAAGTTGCTTTTCTAAATGTTCAAGTTGTCAAACTGCCTTGAAAATATTTGTTTATATTCATGGACTTGTGTTTCTCTCAGGAAAAGCTTCTTACTGCAGTACGTAGTAGTTAATACAGACTCATATGGGTGAAAATGCTGTAAATACATGACTGAATTCTCTGTCATTGACGGGACATCAATATCAACCCTTCCCCATACCAAGTCTAGGGTAACATCATAGAAGAGAGAGAAGAGAGTATATGAGCTACAGAATAGTTAATACTGTTGTGGAAAGCTCTCCTCTGAACATAGCATGGCTATTACGTATATGAACGCACAGAAGTTGTGGTTACTACCTGTGGAAAAGCAAGCAAGTTAAGAATTCCAGCAAGGACAAGAGAAGTGCCTCCCAAGCCCTAGCAATAGATCAGGAGCCATTGGCAGTCCAGTTGATTTCTCCTAAAGGAGACAGTTATTTTCTTTGATGGTGGCCTCTGACAGTCCACTCATGCACAAAGAGACAATCCCACAGATACATGTATATGGGCAGCACTAATTGGATTCAGTGAGTTATTGAAAAATTTTAAGAGCTTGGTGCTGTGGTAAGATATAATGGTGCAAGTAACAGGGAGAGGTGGAGAGAGATAGTGGTAGATGCATTTGATTAAGATATCCTGTTTACATCCATGAAAGCGTCAATGAATAATTTTTTTAAATCATAAAATGTTATAAATTTTAAAATGCATCTTTATTATTTTAGATAGCATGGATTTATTATCTCACCAAAATTGACTGTTGATTAAGACATACTAACACATTATGATTATCTAATTAGTCTATACTGAATGTATGTCTTCTTTGTTTTAGCCAATAGAGACACACTTGTTATGAAGTTTATAGTCAAAAACCTTTAAATTGCTTATTATTTCAGAGTAGTAACAAATTACTAAGGTACCATATAATATTGCTTCCACAGCAGATTAGTATTAAAACATAAGCTTTTCAATTTTTACTTTGTATTTTTATGTTATATGTTTGAGTGTTTTGCCTAAATGTATGTAAGAACACCTGTATTTGCAATGCCCTTGGAGGCCAGAAAAGGCATTTGATCCACTGGAAAAGGAGTTAAAGTTGTTAGCCACCAACTTGGTGCTGGAAACCAAACCCAGGTCCCCTGCATAAAAAGCCAGTACCCTTAACCAATGAGTCATTTCTCTAGGCCCAAAACCCATGAGTTTTAAGATGCAACAGTATTAATCAACCAAAATATTTTATACTTCACAAATAGCATATCATAAATAGCATACATATTAATGGTGATAATATGAAGAATCATATTTTTTCTAATATATATTTCCCAGGCCAATTAACTTAAATGTCATATTAGAATCTTCCACTTATTTCAGTATTTGTGAGGAGATATTGCTGGCATCTCTTCTAGACTGGTGTCTTGCTTCCAGCTCATTTAATAGCAGCAATGTAACTTCTTGCAACTCTCTTTGAAACACGTACATAGTAATCCATTCTGTGAATCAATATTGTCATTTCCATCACTGGTAGTAAGAAAATATGCTTACTTACAAACTTATAACTTCTACTATGAAAGGCACTAGAAAACTAATGTGTAATTTTCCACATATCTTTCTTGTTACCTGATGTGTGTTTTATATGATATCTGGCATAAGATCTCCCTATTTTATAGTGATTATTATAAGGTAATAAATTACTTGATATACAAAGTTTAGGCATTTCATAAGAGTGAAATAAATAAGACAAATGGTTACAACGTGGAGTTTTTTTCCAGAGGTATCTCAATAGGAAAAAAAAGTAAACTCATGATATATCACATGAGGTTTATTATTCATTCGCCAGTAAAATTTCAAATACCTTTTCATAGAGTACATATTGTTAATATATGCTTATTTATGTAATGACTTCCAACTGATAGTAAAGTTTTAAAATTAGATTTATGTATCCTTACATATATTATTATTTGAATCCCTCTTTCTCTCTCTCTCTCTCTCTCTCTCTCTCTCTCTCTCTCTCTCTCTCTCCCCCCTTTGAACATAATTGTCTCATGGTATTCAAAGACTGTACTGCAATTATTATTAAATAGATCTATGTATCTTATTACCTTTCCTATTGCCATGTAGAAATATAGATACAAAATAGAGTGTGTTACTTCAAGTATTTGAAACATGAAATCCATGGAAAGAAATGAAAGACACCTCACTCTGTGCTAAATACATATCAAATGGCACATATTTGGACACTCTCTTTACATGTTTGGAATTCATCTTCCCTTTTACTACTTCTCTTACAAAGCACTCTTTTTCAGGATAAGCAACAGATTCAGGTGAAATTACACTTAACAAAAGATACAAGAAGAGACAGATGTCCTTTCCCAAATATTTCTCCAGAAGTATTACAATAAAATACAAATAAATAGTTTGTGGTGTGGGCCCACATCTGTAGCAAAGTCAGGGTGTCCTTAAAAAGGTAAGTACACAGCAAAAAGACGGGTTTTGTTTCTTAATCCATTCATATAGTCTATGTCTTTTGACTGGGGAGTTCAGTCCATTAATGTTTAAAGTTATTAATGAAAGATGAGTATGGAGTCCTGTCATTTTGTTGTTGTTGTTTCTTTACATTCTTGCTATAGCAGTACTTTTACACTGTTATACCCTCGTTGGAATTCTTTCTGCAACTCCTTGGGTATAGTCATTCCTTTCTTCAGCTCTTTGTATTGCTCCCAGAACTCTCTGAAGGGCTGGTTTTGTGGACAAGAATTCCTTCAGCCTATTTATGTCATGGAAGATTTTTCTTTACCCTTCGACTATAGCAGACATTTTGGCTGGGTATAGTAATCTAGGTTGGCATCTGTGGTCAATTAAAACCGGTAATGCTTTGATCCCGGCTCTTCTGGCTTTCATAGTTTAAGGTGAAAAGTCAGCTGTAATCCTAATGGGTTTTCCTTTATATGTGACTTGTTGTTTTTCTTTTGCAGCTTTCAGTATTATCTCTTTGTTCTGTGCGTTTAGTGTTTTTACTATGATGTGCCATGGAGAGTTTCTTTTCTGGTCCTGTCTGTTTGGTGTTCTATATGCTTCTTATAATTATTTGGCATGTCTTTCTTCCACTGTTCTGTTGAAGATCTGGTCCATGTCATTATCTTGGTATTCTTCTCCTTCCTGTATTCCTATGATTTGTAAGTTTGGTCTTTTTATGGTGTCACATAATTCCTGCATATTCCATTCTTGTGATTTCTTAAATTTTTCATAATCTTTGCTTGACTGGTCTAGTTTGTCCACTTTTTCTTCCAGTCTTGATACTCTGTTTTCCATTTCATTCATCCTTTTGGTGAGGCTTTCTCCTGTCATTTCTAATTGGCTTACTGAGTGTTTCACTTCCTTCTTCATTTCAGCCTGGGTATTCTTCAATATTTCTAACTCTTTTCTGAATTTATTCAGAAGTTTATCCCTATCTTCCTTCAG
>NW_008349975.1:6424655-6442772 GCF_000622305.1 Nannospalax galili | reverse complement strand
GGAGATCTTTTTTAAACATTGGAACCTAATTTAATTTTATCTCTTAGAGAGTTTATAATGAGTATAAGATTTTATAAGTATAATAATTCATCTGTAAACCTAGAAATGTACATCCAATTTTGAAAGAGATGTACCCTAGCTCAGAAAAATGTTATTGAATAGGTTAATGCTGTTGTAATGAAATGCTTCTTTTAATTAAAATTAAAAAAAAAAGGTAAGTACACAACCAGGCTGAAATTTTATCACATACCACTGCTAGACTATAGGTTAGTGTGAAGTTTTCTCTAGTGCAGGGTCACATTAAGAATAGGCAGCAACTGAATTTTGAAGAAAAATTGATACCACAGGTAGATGAGAGATGAGAGATAGATAATAGACAGATGATGGATAGATAGATGATTGATAGATGATGGATATAGATAGATCTTTGGATGGATAGATGATAGATGATAGATAGGTAGGTAGATAGATAGATAGATAGATAGATTTTCCTTCAGAAGTATCTGTACTTTGTATGATATTT
Source organism: Nannospalax galili (assembly GCF_000622305.1). Lineage (NCBI taxonomy): Eukaryota > Metazoa > Chordata > Mammalia > Rodentia > Spalacidae > Nannospalax > Nannospalax galili. Next base: position 6,442,249 of record NW_008349975.1, on the reverse strand, counting down.
TACATTTTAAAATTTTAAGTATAAATCTATCATCCTTATTAAATTATAAAGGCAATGCTTAGATGGAAGTCCCTAGTAACATGCATCTTGTACTGTAACACTAGGGTAATATTGTTTCCCAGTATTTTTTATTGCATAATTCCTAGAATACAGGAAGTGTTTACTTCCAATCTACTGAATTATTGAGGGTGTGTGTGTGTGTGTGTGCACGTGCGCGCACGTGCATTTGTGTGTGTTAGAGAGAAAAACAGAGAAAGAGAGACAGAGACAGAAACAGAAATATAAAAAAGAAAAAGCCATGTGTAAGGACAGATGTACACAGGATAGGTGAGACTAGTTATAACAACTAGCAGTTTGTAATAGCTAATTCTATTCTGAATAAAGCCCAAAATCTAATATATACTTTTCTTGTATATATCCACACATCTATTATAATCTTTACTATGCTTACTATGTTCCTTTTGTTTCATCTAAATTGTCAACATTTACATATGTAGGTCTTACAAGAGTATCTTAATTATGCTATTCTCTTATGATTTATGTCTTTATTTTTATCTGTAAATAACCTATATAGTAAAGTCAGAATGTTTTGGTATAGCTTAAATATTTTTTTTTCAAAATGCTATCGTAATTGGACATTGTAGAAGTCGGTAGAATGGATTTAAACCAGGGACAGAGAATGTTTTATTGATTGGTGTCTCCTTTCCTGCTAAGCAATCCACTTATTTGTCTCTTGAAACCTCACAACACAGCAATAAATATTCAAGGGAAACTCAATAGTACTAGTTTCATAAGCAAGGAGATAAAGACAAGGCTTGCTACATGCTACCTAACTTTGACAGAGAGTTTAAGTTCCGTACAACTTAAATGTATGGAAAGACCTTGCCCAAGGCTACAGACACAAATGATTGCCTATGCAGAGAAATACTTTTTAATCAGTAGATTATCCAACAAGATGGTAAAATTCTTGCTTGTTCAGCAGTTGAAAAAATATTCCGGTAGCTTATTCTATTTGCAAATAGTAAAGATGTCTTTTCGGCAACCCCGAGGCACTTGCTTCATTCATTTTAACCCCTGTAAGTCTATGAAAAATGCATCTGTCACGAAAGTAAGTTAAGCCTCAAATCTGTTAAATATAGCATAGTAATAAGTGAGGAAAAAGTAGAATTTTATGTTTCGTTTTTCACTGTGTTTTGATTCCAAGACATCATATCATCAATAAAAATCATTAAATGGAATAGAGGGGAATATAAGTGCTTTACAATTCAAACATACTCAAAACTTTCAAGTCTAAGATTTTGTGAGTTAATTTCGTAGTGTCTTATTATCAAACTTCATATTATCTTCATTTATAAGAAATATTTTTCTAATAATTCAGAATTTTATGATACAGATAAATATGACTTTTTTCCCACTAAGGAAAAAGTGGCTTGTGTTCCTAGAAAAAAAGAAAAGTGAACAACTAATTTCACTTTTAATAGTCAAATATTTTAATTACCAAAAATTATTAAATATTTCTTCTAGAAAATTTTTAGTCCAGGTGTGGTGTTACACACCTGTAGTCCCAGCACTTGGGAGGCAGAGGCAGGTGAATCTCTGTGAGTTCAAGGCCAGCCTGGTCTACATAGTGAGTTCCAGGCCAACTGGGGCTACAGGGAGACCCTGTCTCAAAAAAAAATGAGCAAAAAATATTTTTTAGAAGATTCATTAATTTTGTTTTAATTTGATCCTTAAAGTGATTCATGATCTTTCACCAATATTACTATACCTTTAGATAATTGTATACATTTCACAAACAACAAAACTAAGGTTTTATATTAATATCTGATATGACTCTCTGGATATGCCAATTTAAAAAGATATTAAGGAGTGGCAAAAATTGGCCCCTCCAATTTTTGGTGGAAGAAACAAATGCACTTTAAAAATGTAAGTGCACTGGGCATGGTGGTGCACATCTTTAATCAAAGCGTTCAGGGGGTAGAGGCAGGTGAACCTGTGAGTTCAAGGCCAGCCTGATTTACCTAGTGAGGTCCAGGCTGGCTTGGGCTCTATAGAGGCCCTGTCTCAAAAGTGACAAAAGAAACAAAAACAAAACAAAACAAAAACAATAGTAAACAAAACAAACAACAACAACAACAAAAACCAACATGTGCTAGAAGGGTATTTTGATTTCTGACACAGGAGATGAAATCTCCCAGGCAAAATATGCCTTCCTGTGTAGGGTGAGGCGTACCCTGAATGGGTATTACAACTTAGAAAATTCAATACAAGCAGAGCTTGTTTGTTTACTTTTCCATAAATTCTGTTTTGGTATACAATACAATGCCATTTACAGTTTGCCTCTTCTTTGGACCTTCATTTTATTATGAATGCTTTGAATCATATAAAACTTACACAAGATTACATGTGTTTCTCCTATAATTTCATCTAGTGTTAACTCTCAGGCCTGCCTGGAAAATGAAGATGGTAGAGGTAAAATTGTGAATATCTTAATAAAGGAAGAAATTGGATTATTTTTCTTATGATCTTTTAATTTCTCATATTCATGAAATTCTAAAATTTTAATGTGACCATTAGTCTTAGAGTTAAGAACTATAGAATGAAATTTAAAAGTAGAATACAATAAAGAAGTCAAATTACAGAAAATGTAACTCACACAATATTTGAATGAGAAAGTATAAGGCCAAGAAAAAATATAAGTGAAAGAAATATGTTTCTAAATTAATGAAAAGTTTAAATTTCGTTTTAAATCAATTGAACTAAATTACTGCTTCCCATATGCACAGGCATGTGGGGTCGTTCACTGTGGCATGGACAACCTAACAGTGGAAAAGTGACTCCCTCTCTCACATCACTCATCAACTGCTAATAGCTGCTTCACAAAGGCTGGGTCCTAAGGAGCCTCTCCCTGACCCACCCTGGATTGTTTTAACTGGCTTAACCTTGGGCAGGTCTCTGAAGTCACTACAATTGCTATGAGTTCATATGAGGCATGCTGTGTCCAGAAAACATTTCATAGCTCCCTTCCTTATCCTCCAGTTTTTACTTCTTTCTGCCACCTTTTCTGCAGTGTGTCTCGAGTCTTGGTAGAGGTTGGTGTTTAAGATGGTACAGATGTTCTGTCTATGCCTGAGCACTCATAGTCACTTATTCTCAGGATTTTGAATAGCTAGTGTCTTCATTAACCACTACCCACTACAATAAGAAACTTCTCTGATCACAGTTGAGAGCAGCAGTTTTATCTATGGATATAAACAAAATCTTTGAATTAAATTTGACAGCATGATCAATTTGAAAAACAATAACAGCAGGTTCCCCCTAAAGTCTATGTCCTCCCTAGAAATGAGAATTGACCAGGTTTACAATAGCAGGCATGAAAGCCCCCCTGTGGGTCAGGTCTAAAAATCTAAGCAATGGAGTGGCTGGCTATTCTAATCAACAATTTTGCCATTATGTAAAGTGAGTATGGCAGGCCATTACCGTAGCATGGAATGTCCAACCCTGAGTAAGACCACTACACGTTTTCTCCCTGAGCAGCATGCATCACAATTGAGAGATTCCTCACAAGTTCAAGTCTGAATTTCTGTGAATGTAACCAAAGTTAACTGTGTCTGCAGAAATAAAGCCTTACCATCTTGTTATATTGGACATCCAAGAAGAGTGGAAACACCCTCTATTGATTTGGTTACCTCTGTGGCCTTCCTGCCCAATAACTCATAAGGAGGTGACACTTTTCTTTGGAGACGACATAATATTTGGAGAGAGATGAGTTGGTGGGTCCTGGGGAGAGTTGGAGGGGGGATTGAGGTGTATTTAATAAAGATACATTGTATAAACGTATAAAATTTTCAAATAAAATAAAAATATTATTTACAAGAGCTAAAATTTTAAATAAAATGAAGTATATAAAAAGGGGAAAACAAGTTTTTAAAAGAATCAGACTAAACAGTAGAAGTAACTTTACTAAGCCCAGTCTGTTTCTTGTGCTATACTCATGAAATCAGAAGTACATATTACTGATTTCAGATATTGAACCATATTTAAAACTACCAATACTTTTACATCCTACATTTTGAATATTAAATAATCCTAAATAGAAAAGAAAAACCTTCTGAAAAAATAAAACTTTGGATAAAGGCTTTAAACTCCACTTACAATAGTATCTTTTCATATAGGCTAGCTAATATATCTAAGGCTGTACCTCTTAATATTTTCTCCATCTCTCCAAGAATTTCACTACGACTAGGTGTTGCCCATTCTATATAGATTAAAACATGTGACAGTGACCAGGCACAAAATCGAATCTCCTGTGCCAAACACTAGCAAATTGGAGCTAAGGAGACCCACGTGGGGAGGGTTCCCACACAGGATCTGCCTAATAGAATTATGATAAGACAGTTTTCCAGCTGGTCATTTACACACCATTCCTGGGCAGCTAGCAGCTCAAAGGTAGCCAACCTCTTATGCACTTGACTGCACACTTGCTTGCAAACTCAACTCTATGACACAGCTTAGATTTACCTAATAATTACACTCACTTGCCAATCAGAAAACCTGAAGTCTTAGACAATGTCACCAGTACCAATATGTTTTCTTTCAAAACCAATAGTATCTTTTCTCTTTCTGCAGTAAAATTCAAGCCTTTATTTCCTGTGACTGCATGATCCAGATTATAGCTTTTTTTTTTTTCCCTATTTACGCCCAAATATATTGTTTCCATGAAGATTTTTCACTGTATATTTGCTCAACAGAACCAATAGCTGGATGTCTTACCCTCAGAGTGCCACCAGTTATACCTTCAAATCATGTACGCGTAAGCTGGGAGCTCAAAAGTCCCTACATATTACAATATTCAACATGAATCTAAGAAACTGTGGATGATAAACTGTGCTTTGAGTCAAAACCTAAAAGGTTAGAAGTATTATTTCACAATACTTAAGGAAGATAAACTTAGTTGGGAAGGCACTAGGATGCATTTAGTAAACAATTCATGTTCATCATACAGTACTAAAAATGCACACTACAGAGAAGAAAAATGCTGCTCACATGTCAGTACTCAACAACAGGCACCACAACTGTGGTAAACCTGAGTTTTAAATACAAATATATAATGCTTTAAAAATTTTGGACAGGAGATCATGTAATATGTATTAATTTTTTCCTTTTTGGCTTCAAATGTATAATGCTTAAATTTACTAGCAAGAAGTACACACTTACCTACTTATTTAATATCTATGTGATTCACGTTTCCTAACAATATGTTAAAATGTATCTTGGTTGTCATTTTCAGTAAACTTTATGCAAATATATATTATTTTCTCAGGTAGACTCCATAAAATTCTAAGTTGAAAGGCAGCATAAATCAATTTTCCTTGTAAGAGAAATTGTCATTAATGTCCTGTCACTAATGTCTAGGACACTGCAACACAAAGTCCCAGTACTCACATTCAATAATAACTGCCAAATATTCCAGTATATTTTCACTTCAGACACATTTTCTTTGAAAGATTATATTGTCAGCAAAGATTTGATTTTTATCTTCTACTTAGTAGACCCCTACATGTCCCTCAAGAACAACCTGTAATATCCATTTTTTATGACTTTATTTTCACTACTTTTCCTGGAAGTACTGGTTCTTTTCCTCCATATTTTTAAAGTAATTAAAACCTTCCATCTTAGATTATACTGACCTGCTTTGTTACTTTATTCCACACAACTCTTTGTTTCTTTAGGCATCATGTTTTTGTTCATTTTTGTATCCATAAAACATTCCCCAGTGTTTTTCTGAGAATATCATTTTTATAAAATCCCAGAAACTTTCAGCTTATAGAGGGTTGATCTTCAGCCATTCAGCTTTTGTGAGTTGTTACATTATTAGAATAATTTCATTTTGTATGATAATTTGCAACTGTTCTAAGTTCCTGAACATTCACATTTGCTTCTTCTTAATAATTTTGTGAAAACTCAGAACTTCCTTCTAACCCAGAGCCTACATGGCTATTTTATCGTACAAAGAAAAGACTTCAGAAATGACCTGATCAAGCACACACCACATTCTATTTTACTCTTTCTCTGATGCTTCAAGATGCCAAGTTTTAAGATGCCTCTGATCAGAGTAGGTCCATAACACATTTCATGTTGAACCATTATTATGCTAATCATTTACAATACCAATATTAGAGCTTTGAGAAAGCATATTTACTGAGGTTTACCATAATTTTAGCAACAGTTTTACTCTTCTTTTTAAACTCACTTCAGTTTTAAAAGAATGCCAAAGGAGTAACATTAATTATGAAGGAATATTTTTTTTCACAGATGTCAACTTGTAATGGTTTTCCTTTGTCAGAATTTAGTTCCTACAAAGAATGGTGAGTGGAGGCAGTAGAAGTGTAAACAAGCACAGTTCTGTTGAATGGTACAGTGACAGCTTCCTGCAGTAGGGAAGAATCTAGGAAATAAATCACCAAGAAGCCATCTTTGAGCAGGAACTTTTATATCTTGATAATGAATCAATTTGGTCCCCAAATGTAAATTAGTTATCAAATTAGGATTAATCTGATTGATCAATTTGAATGTATATGGGGATTCTGACTTCACAAGAGATTGAGTGTGTACACTTAGATTAAAAAAGCCAGTCAAATGAAAAGATCAACAAATAGTTCTGACCAGGAGGAAGAACCAAGGAGCAGTACAAATATTGCTGGTTAGCCTACATATTCATCAGTCAGGGTCTTTTTGGATTTTCATATGTGGGTACAATATTTGTGCAGGGCTCACTGTGAAAGTTTAGTGTTCTCAGATTATTGTCCGTTTTGTCAGAACATGTAAAGCCTGTAACTCTGACTAGTACCTCTAGAGCAAGGCTACATTTCCCCAATTCAAATCAAATTATTAAAGCATAATCATGTTATGTTTATGTTTACCCAATAGCGGGAAGCTGTTACAGCAATTATTTAGTCTTTAATTGCTTAGTGTTGGGCAAAGAATTTATTTAGAACTCAGTCCTATGTAGGGTCCCTAAAGGAAGATCAGTAGGAGGAAAGGTAAGCAGTTCTGCTACATGTCTGCTATACTTCAGAATGGTGAGTACCTAGTAACTCAATGAGACACAACATATCATTTATGCTTTCATATGGGAGACAATGTGTGGGAATCAAAGCAATTTAGAGAGACAGGCTAGTAAACTATCTGAGGAAGACAGATAGTTCTCCTAAAATCCAGACAGTAGCCTAAGACAGGATATAAATGTAGAGTTTAGTCATGTCTCTTGTGAGTTAATATTCACTGTGTGGAAATAATAGCAAAGGGCTCTAGACTATTACATTAATCTTGGAGGAGCTTTCATTTGTCTAAATAAGGGGACTGGAGAGATGCATCAGAGGTTAAGAGCACAGACTGCTCTTGCAGATGATCCTGGTTAGATTCCCAGCATGCACATGGTGGCTAACAACTGTCCCTAGCTCCAGTTCCAGGGGACCCTACACTTTCTTCTGCCCTCTACAGGCACTGCAGAAATAAACAGGTGTACTCACACACATGCAGGAAATACACTCATACACATATGATAAAAATAATAAATAACCTGGAGCCAGCAGCTTACCTGGGTAAGCCTGGCTGTGCCCACTGTGCCTTGACTCCCCCAGCCTCATTCACCCTCCCATCTCCCCCACCCTATCTCTCCTCCTACCAGAGGGACTGGCACTTTTCCTGTCTTGGCACCACAGGCCTCTGAATTGACACTTTGCCCAAACTCTCCACTGAGTCCTGATCATTTGCATCCACACCAACACAATTCCTCCCTGTAGTCCCCACCTCCCTTTGCATCTTTGGGCAGCCAAGCCCCACATCTTCCTGGAGCCAGCAGCTTGCCTAGGCAAGTTTGGCTGTGCCCACTGTACCTTTACTCCTCCAGCCTCATTCACTCTCCCAGCTCCCCTACCCCATCTCTCCTCCTAGCAGGGGCACTGGCCCATCTCTTGTGATGAAACCCCAGACCTGTTGACTGACCTCTTAGCTCAGAATCCTCACTACTTCCTTATCCTTTGCATCTAGACCAACCCAACTCCTCCTGTAGTCCCCGGAACCTCTCAGGCCTCTTCTCACCCCCACATCCCTTTGCATCTCTGGGGGCCAAAATCTTTCCTGGGCCCTGCTCCCAGGCCAGCCCAGCCCTCAAATTCCTAAGGCCAGCATCTTTCCTGGAGGAATCCAGACCTTAGGAGAATGCATGAGAGGATATGATCCTCATCCGATTTGGGCCTCTGTGGGAACTCCAGAGCAGCAAGATGAAAGCAATTTGACCTCTCCGATATAAAAATCAGAAGAGATAACCGGAATCCTAGACCAACCAGCTTTTCATGCCTAAGAAGTAAAACACAAAGGCACATAAAGCTTACAAAAAGAAGCAGACCTAAATTCAACAAAGGAAGCCTTGAGTCTCACAAGAATCAGAAATTACAAAAGAAATCCACATGTCAAAGACACATAGAAAAGATAACATGAAAAGTCAAAATAATATATCCCCACCAAGTTTCATCAGTCCTCTAGAAGAGTACAATGAGAAACCCCTAAAGATAACACAGGACATTGACCTCAAAAGAACAATTAAAGCATGATAATTCAGTGAAGTTAAAGAACACACAAACAGAAAAATCAAAGAACTGGAAGAAGATAGGAATAAACTTCTAAATGAATTCAGAAAAGAGAAATATTGAAGAATCATCAGGCTGAAATGAAGAATGAAGTGAAACACTCAGTAAGCCAATTAGAAACAACAGGACAAAGGTACACCGATAGGATGCATGAAATGAAAACAGAATATCAAGACTGGAAGAAAGAGTGAATGAATTAGACCACTCAAGCAAATATTATGGAAAATTTAAGAAAACACAAGAATGGAATATGCAGGAATTGTGTGACAACATAAAAAGACCAAACTTATGAATCATAGGCATACAGAGAAGAGAAGAATCTCAAGATACTGGTATGGACAAGATATTCAACAGGACTGTGAAAGAACATTTCCCAAAATTAAAGAAAGACAGGCCAAATAAATACAAGAAGCATAAAGAACAGCAATTTGGACCAGAAAAACAGGACCAGAAAAGAAACTCTCCACAGAACATCACAGTAAAAACACTAAACATACTGAACATAGAGAATACTGAAAGCTGCAAAAGAAAAATAAGTCACATATAAAGGAAACCAGTCAGAATTACAGCTGACTTTTCAGTGCAAACTATGAAAGCCAAAAGAGACTGGATGAAAGCATTCCCAGATTTAATGACCACAGATCAACCCAGATAACTATAGCCAGCCAACTTGTCTATTACAGTTAAAGGGGAAAGAAAAATCTTCAGTGACATAAATAGGCTGAAAGAATTAATGTCCACAAAATGAGCCCTTCAGAGAGTTCTTGTAGCAATACAAAGAGCTAAAGAATGGAAAAACTATACCCAAGGAGTTATGGAAAGAAGCTTAAAGAAGGTATAGCTATGGAAAGGCACAGATACAGCAAGAATGTAAATGGAAATAAAAATGACAGGAATCAATACACATCTTTCATTAATAACTTTAAATATCAGTGGACTGAATTCCTCCCTGGTCAAGAGACACAGACTAGTCAAATGGATTAAGAAGCAAAACCCATGTTTTTTTTTTTTTTTTTTTCTACAAGAAATTCATCTCACTTCCAAGGACAGGCACTATCTTAAGGAGAAAGGATGAAAAAAATACTCCAAGTGAATGATACTAAGAAAAAAGTAGGCATTGCAATTCTTATATCTGACAAAATAGATTTTAAACTAAAAAATAATCAGGAGAGACAAAGAGGGCCACTTCATTCTGATCAAAGGAACAATAAACCAAGAAGATATTACAATCATGAACATATATTCACCAAACTCTGATGCACCCAATTTCATAAAAATCAGCACTACGGGACTTCAAGACCTAGATTAATCCCAACTCATTAATAGTGGGGGACTTCAATACTCCATTGTCTCCATTAGATATGTCAATAGGACAGAGAATTAACAGAAAGACATCTGAATTAAATAATAACATACATCAAATGGGCCTAACAGTCATCTACCAAATATTCCACCCAAGCACTAAAGAATATGCGTTCTATACAGCTCTCTATGGAACTTTCCCAAATCGACCATATACTAGGGCACAAAACAAACCTCAGCAAATACAAAAAGACTGAAATAATTCCATGCATTCTATCAGACCATAATGCAATAAAGCTTAAAAGCAATACTAAAAGAAATCCTGGTAACTAATACATGGAGATTAAACAACACATTCCTGAAGGATGAATAGGTCAAAGGAAAAATTAACAAAGAACTAAAAGTATTCTTGGAACTAAATGAAAAGGACAATACAGTACAATAAAACCTCTGGGACATGTTGAAGCAGTCTTTAGAGGGAAGTTTATAGCTCTAAGTGCCTACATTTAAAAACCAGAAAGAACACAAATAAATGACTTAACATTGCAACATAAGACACTTGAAAAGCAACAGCAAATGAAACCCAAACCCAGCAGACAAGAAGAAACAACAAAAATCAGTGCAGAAATTACTGAAATAGAAAGAAAGAAAAGAATACAAAGAATCAACTAATCGAAAAGCTGGTTCTTTGAAAAGATAATCAAGGTTGACAGATGACCAGCCCAGTTAACCAAAAGAAAGAAAGAGCACTTCCACATCATCAAAATCAGAGGTGAAAGGGGAAACATCAAAACAGACAACAAAAAAACCCCAGAAGATTGTAAAAATAAGGATATTATACTAAATTTGAAAAGGGTCCTAAAAGAAGTGGACGTGTTTCTAAAAGCACGGGAACCATGAAACTAAACCAAGAAGAGATCAACAGTTTAAATACACCTGTAACAGATAAGGAAATTGAAACAGTAATACAAAACCTCCCAGCTATAAAAAAGCCCAGGACCAGATGGATTTATAGCAGAATTCTACCAGATATTTAAAGAAGATCCAGATCCAATATTACTTAATTCAAATCCCTTCTATGATGCCAGCACCACTCTAATATCAAAGACATGTATAGATACAACCAAAAAAGAAAACTATAGACCCATATCCTTAATGAACATACATGCAAAAATTCTCAACAAAATACTTGCAAACCACATACAGACACACATCAAAAAGATCATCCACCATTATCAAGTTGGCTTTTTTCCAGAGATGCAGGGATGATTCAATATACGTAAGTCAATAAACATCATAAATCATATAAATAGACTCAAAGAAAAGAAACACATTGTCATCTCAATAGATGCAAAGAAGGCCTTTGACAAAATTCAACATGCATTTATGTTCAAATTCCTAGAGGCAATTGGAATGGAGTGGGTCATACCTCATCATTATTAAAGCCATATGCAGCAAACCCACACCCAACATCATTCTGAATGAAGAAAAACTGGAAGCATTCCCATTAAAATCACGAACCAGGCAAGGCTGTCCACTATCCCCACTCCATTTCAACATAGTGCTTGAAACTCTTGCAAGAGCAATAAGACAAGAGAAGGAAATTAAAGGAGTAATAACTCGGAAAGAAGAGATCAAATTATCTTTTTTTGCAGATGATGTGTTATTATACCTAGGAGATGCCAAAAATTCCACCAGAAAATTTTTGAGAAATAGGGAGGCCTCACGTTCAGTAAACTGGCAGGTTACAAATGAATCTACAAAAGTATGTAGCCTTTCTATATACCAATAACAAGCAACCAGAGAAAGAATACATGGAAACAATCCTTCCACAATAGCTGCAAAAATAAATTTAAAAAATAAAAAATAAATAAGTAAAAATCATCGAATAAACATGTCCAAAGACATTAAATACCTCTGGAATGAAAATTTTAAATCTTTAAAGAAAGAGATCAAAGGAGATATCAGAAGATGGAATGACCTCCCATGCTCATGGATTGGAAGAATTAATATTGTGAAAATGAGCATCCTACCAAAAGCCATTTATGGATTCAATGCAATGCCAATAAAATCCCCATGACATTCTTCACAAAGTTGGAAAGAATCCTCCTAAGATTCATATGGAAAAACAAAAGACCTAGGATATCCAAAGCAACCCTGAACACAAAGAGCTATGCTGAGGGGATTACTATACCAGATGTCAAAGTATACTACAGAGCTATTGTCATAAAAACAGCATAGCACTGGCACAAAAAATAGATCTGTAGATCAATGGAACAAAACTTAAGACCCAAATATCAGTGCATTGCAAGATCAGCTACCTGATATTTGACAAAGGGGTCAAGAACATACACAGGATGAAAGACAGCATGTTCAGCAAATGGTATTGGCAAAATTGGATCTCAACCTGTAGAAGAATGAAACTAAAGCCGTATCTTTCACCTTGAACAAAAGTCAACTCCAAATGAATCAAAAGACCTCAATGTGAAGCCTGAAACTCTGAAACTGTTAGAAGAAAACATTGGCAATGACCTACATGATAAAGGTGTAGGAAAGGATTTTTAAACAAGACATCAATTGCTCTGGAAAGGAGGTCAAGAATCCACAAATGGGACCTCATTACACTAAAAAGTTTCTGTACATCAAAAGAAGTAACCAAGAAAGTGTAGAGAAAACCCACAGAATAAGAGAAAATCTTCACCAGTGACACATCTGACAGAGGTTTAACATCCAGAATATATAACGAACTCAAAAAACAATGAAGAAAGGAAGTAACTCAATAAAAGATGGGCTAAGGAGCTGAACAGAGAATTCTCAAAAGAAGAAATAAAGGTGGCTAAGAATTATCTTAAAAGGTGTTAAACATCATTAGTAATTAGGAAATGCAAATTAAAAGCACTTTAAGATTTCATTTTACCCCAGTCCGACTGGTGAAGTTCAAGAGAGGAAATGATACCAAATGTTGGAGAGGTGTGGGGAAAGGGGAACACTCATCCACTGCTGGTGTGATTGCAAACTTATTCAACCCCTATGGAAAGCAGTGTGGAGAACTGGTAGAAATCTACAAATGAACCTACCATTTGACCCAGTTATACCACTCCTTGGCATATACCCAAAGAACTCATCCTATTGCAAAGACACTTAAGTGTCCCTCAACTGATGAGTAGATAATGAAAATGTGATTAATTTATACAATGGAGTTTTACTCAGCAATAAAGAAAGATGAAACCATGAAATTTTCAGGTAAATGTATGGAACCAGAAACTGTTATACTAAGTGAAGCAACACAGACTCAGAAAATAAAAGAAAAATATGATGTTTGTTAGCCCTCATATGTCGATCCTAGTGCCAAATCCTAATAAGTCAGTATGTATCTGGACATAACCACAGAAACCAAGATATTGAAAAGGAACCAGGGAAATAAAGGAAAAGAATTAATCTGACAGAGAAGAACAGTAGAAAACAGGAGTTAATAAGGGAGATATGGATAAAAATTTGGTTATTTTAAAGGGAGGCCGTAGGGAGGGTTATGCAAGGAACCTAGAGGATAAGGAGAAAGAAGGATCTCAAGAGAGGTGGCCCATAGGAGAAGGGTATTATTAAGGGAGAATTCAGGAAATAGGGGCACTTTAAATGGGGAAACCACAGTGGAAGGTTTAGGCAATGCGAGAGATAAATAATGCTTAGCTAGTTTAAAATAACAGATGGAACCACGTTAATCAAAGAACCTACTGACAAATTATACACACAACTAGCTCAAGGAATATAATGTATGTCTAAGCAAGGTTTATTTGAGAATGTTTGGTCTTTGCCCAAGCTTTATCTGTATAGCACATGGTAATTAAAAGTACCAGACTGGTGAACCTAACCTTGGATGTCTAACAGCCATTCTTTGAGGCCTATATTAATTTGGTCAGAGGGACCTAAAGGACAGTTTTTGCTTCTTGCCCTCCTAGGTCCACTAAGCTCCAGGGCATTATAAGCATCTCTAAAAATGTCCTGTGACTATCATTCATCACCTGTCCTATTGATCAAGGAGGCCATGGAGACCCCACCAAATGGACTTGAGCCAGTGTCTGGTCTACACAGAGGAGGGTCAACACAGAGGAAACATTTCCTACATGCTTCCAAGAGAAGCCACTCACAGTTGAGCAGGACCTTTGACTTATCTTCACATAGATTGAACTGGTAAAAGAAAGGAGCCAGGGGCACCTCCAAAGCCTATATGACCCCTGAGGAACAGATCCTCAAACAATCTTAAGAATAAAACTAAACAGATTTATCTAGGCTAAGTGCCTGATATTAAACACATGAAAGGAAAGTATAACCAAAGATTAAAGGGATCAATATAACTCTTTAAAAGTCCATGTGTATACATAACAAGAAACAATGCCAGACAGGAGATACCTTCCTTTGAGTTGTTGGCCAGGGTGGCCCAAGAGACTTCCAGACAGTAACTGAGGCTAGAACTGGGAAAATGAACAGCAGACGCCAATCTTATCTAAAGGAATATTGGCAACTGATTGCTGCTAGATGAAGAAGAGCTAATCTTTCTAAAACAAGGAACTCTAGAGAGGCTGACTAGATTCAGCAGATGGACAAGCACTGGAGAATGGCTGGGGATGCCTACAACACAGTGGACAGTAACAGGGATTACAGAGTATATGGGCTCCAATGGGGGTGGGGGGTGGGGAGACTATGGGAGGATGCTATTTGGATTTTGGGTACGTAGATGAATATGATTGTTTGGGATGTTCTGTATGAAATACATACAAAAAAAATCAACAAATAAAAAATGAATTATATTTGAGGAAGAATCATAAAAATTTGCTCCATGTTAATTAGTAGAGGTGGAGCACATTACCACTGAAATCTGTCCTATGATTTTATATCAATGCTCAGGTGGATCTCAGATAGTAACTGACTGTAACTAGCAATAATCAGATACATAGAGATTAGAGATGCATGTGCAAATTTCTAAGTATTAGTTACACCAATAATGAGTTTTTTTCTGTATGAAACAGTATATTTCAAAATGAAATGGAGATCTTTTTTAAAGGTTAAAACCTCATTCAATTTTATGTCTTATAGGGTTCATACTGAGTTCAATATTTTATACTTGTACTACTTCAGTTGTGAACCTAAAAATTTAAAGCCAATTGAAAGCACCTTTGCTCTGGAAATTGTTATTGAATATGTTGTTGCTGTAAAGAAATGCTTCATCTAATCATGTGGTTATTAAATAAATAATGAGAAAAATAAAAAATATATGAAATATTGTAACGTAAAATAAATAAAAAATAAATTAATGTTCAGAAAATAAAAGATCCATCATCTTCAGATTTTCAACAGGAGTTTCCATTAGGAGTTTCTATTAAGTGAGCAAATGAAGTTGAAGATCCAGGGAAATGCATTCACACTTTTGAATTTGTTAAACAGTATGGAATAGTCAGTGAAGAACTGGAAGCATTTGTAATGGGAAAGAAGCAAATGTATGGATAGTTCCAAATATTTCACTTTTTACTTTCATTTTTGTGAATTTTATACAAAATATTTGACCATATTTAGAACCCCACTCATGTTTGCATCCCTCTTTAGTCACACCACATGATTTTGTGTACTCTGTTAACATATGTTAAAGCCTATCAAGCCACGTTTGCATGTACAAATATCCATCAGTGGGGGCCCATTTACTTGAGGCAGGCTAAACTAACATCTAGCATCGTACCACTAAAGGAAGCCATTTCTCACTCTCCAAGTTCTTGGAAATTGCCAATAGTTCTTCAACTAAGATTGTATTTCTTCCCCAGTCCCACAATTATATGCTGAGATTTTGTTTAGTTTGACCTTAGTTGGGTCTTGGGCATACTGTTGCCATCGCTGTCCATTAATATGAGCAACTTCCCAACTGTCCGGAAAATTCAGTTTCCTTGTGACCATCAACCAAATCTGGCTCCTATAATATTTCTGACCCTTTTTTGCAATGGCCCTGACTCTTGGGAACAGAGATTTGATATAAGTGCCTGTGATGGCTAATCCTGGGTGTCAACTTGATTTGATCTGAGATTAACTGAAATGAAAGAGATCTCCTTGACTGGATCATCTAAAGCCGGAAGACACACCATAATTGTGGGCGTTACCTTCTGATGGCAGCCGGTATAAAAGACCAAGGCAGAGGAGAACGCGGGGCTTTTTATGGCTTGCCTTCTCTCTCGCTGGTGAGTTCATCTTGCTGCTGTAGACTGAAGACTAGCTGATATTTTGGAATTTGTCAGACCTTCAGCACCAGATTGGGACTACTGAGACATCCAGCCTTGTGGACTGAGCGACTACAGATTCTCAGCCTCTCCAGTGTGGTGCAGCCATTGTTGGACTACTTGGACTCTATCCTGTGAGCTAAGCTGATAAATCTCTATACATATTCATTCTACTGGTTCTGTTTCTTTGGAGAACCCTGACTAATACAGATTGTGGTACCAGGAGTGGTTCTAGAGAAACAGAATTGAAAGGTTGAATTTCTTTAATGGTATGTGGAGAAGGCTCTCCAAGTCAGTCTTCAGATAGCATGGAGAGCACTGAAAATCTGTGGTGTAGACTATTTGAAACAATTATGGAGATAGACCCATTTGAATCTCCTAACTCACCTCTTGTGAGGAGCAAGAAATTTAGTGACTCTATACATAAAACATTTGATGATTTGTATAAAAATAAGAAAAATAATAATGCTGGCTGGTTACTTTTAGCATCTCTGGATAAAGTGATGAAGATAAACAATGAGCTTAATGATAAAATTGACAAGCTCCATATTCGAATCAACAGTTTAAATGTTTCCAAGTGTGCCCTGGAAGAGAATCTTCTCTCCAAGAACCAGAGAGCTAAAGCTGCAGAAAATCAAGCTGGAGCCCTTATTATATGTTTGGCTGACCTACAAAGTAAATTTAATTCCCAGCCTCGAAGGGTGTCAGCATTAAAGGTACGGGCATTGGTAGGAAAAGACTGGAATACTGACACGTGGGATGGAGATGTTTGGGAGAACCCTGAGGAGGCTGAGGATTTAGAATCCTCAGATGCTGAGGAATTTGATTCACCTGATGAACTAATTGCCCCACCCTCAGCAGACCCACCCTCTCCACCCTTGCCTGAGGCAACTAATCCCATTGAGGAAGCTAATCCCATTCAGCAAAATGAAGCTGATATCCCTCAGGGCCCAGTTATTATTGCCTCTAGGCCTATAACCAGACTGAAATCTAAGCAGGCCCCTAGAGGAGAGATAGAAAGTGTGGTCCATGAGGAGGTGCGCTACACCACTAAAGAACTTAGTGAATTTGCTAATTCTTTCAAACAGAAATCTAATGGATATGTCTGGGAATGGATTTTAAGGGTATGGGGTAACGGTGGAAGGAACATAAAATTGGATCAGGCTGAGTTTATTGACATGGGCCCCCTGACTGGAGATTCTAGGTTTAATATGGAAGCTCGTGCTGTTAAAAAGTGTGTTAAAAGTTTATCTGATTGGTTGGCTGAGGTGTTTATCAAAAGATGGCCTACTGACAGAGAGCTGGAAATACCTGATATCCCTTGGCTTAGTGTTGATGAAGGGATTGTAAGGTTCAGGCAAATTGGTATGCTTGAGTGGATTCG
>NW_008349975.1:6422651-6424350 GCF_000622305.1 Nannospalax galili | reverse complement strand
TAATACTTAGGCTAATGTAAGGTATACTGTTATCATAGTTGGATGACAAGAAACTCCATTTTTTAAAATAGAAAAATGACTCAAACATGTTTTTGTATTAGGGTTCTCTAAAGAAACAGAACTGATAGAATGAATTTATATATGGATTTATCAGCTTAGCTCACAGGATAGACTCCGAGTAGTCCAACAATGGCTGCACCACACTGGAGAGGCTGAAAATCCAGTAGTCGCTCAGTCCACGAGACTGGATGTCTCAGTAGTCCCAATCTAGCACTAAAGGTCTGATGAATTCCAAACGATCAGCTGGTCTTCAGTCTACAGCAGCAAGACAAACTCACCAGTGAGAAAGAAGGCAAGCTGCAAAAAGCAAGCGCTCTCCTCTGCTGTGGCCTTTTGTACTGGCTGCCATCAAAAGGTAACACCCACATTTAGGGTGTGTCTTCCAGCTTTAGATGATCCAATCAAGAAGATCTCTTTCATTTCAGTTAATCTCAGATCCAATCAAGTTGACAATAGTGAACCAGAAACAGTATTGCATCCCTGGAGGGATTGCAGAAATTAGTACTAACATCAAGGATTTGAAAGATGCAGTGGTGGTGATTCCCACCACATCTCCCTTTAACTCTCCTATTTGGTCTGTGCAGAAGACAGATGGGCCATGGAGAATGACAGTTGACTATCGAAAACTTAATCAAGTAGTGACTCCAGATGTGGAGTCTGTACCAGATGTGGTTTCCTTACTCGAGAAGATTAATATGTCTCCTGGTACCTTGTATGCAGCTATTGATTTGGAAAATGTCCGGTTCATAGGGACCACCAGAAGCAATTTGCTTCTAGTTGGCAAGGTCAACGGTATACCTTTACTGTCCTGCCTGAAGGGTCCATTAACTCTCCAGCATCGTGCCATAACTTGGTTCTAAGGGATCTTGATTGCCTGACTCTTCCACAAAATATCACACTGGTCCACTATATTGATGATGTTATGCTGATTGGATCCAGTGAGCAGGAGGTAGCAGACAGTCTGGACTTGTTGGTTAAGCATATGCGCATGAGAGGATGGGAAATAAATCCAACCAAAATTCAAGGGCCTTCTACCTCAGTTAAATTTCTAGGAGTTCAGTGGTGTGGAGACATTCCTTCTAAGGTGAAGAATAAGTTGTTGCATTTGGCCCCTCCCTCCACTAAGAAAGAAGCACAACACTTGGTGGGCCGGTTTGGATTCAGGAGGCAGCACATTCCTCATCTGGGTGTATTACTATGTCCCATATATCAAGTGACTCAGAAGGCAGCTACCTTTGAGTGGGTCCTGGAAAAGGAAAGGGCCCTTCAACAGGTCCAGGCTGCTGTACAAGCTGTTCTGCCCCTTGGGCCATATGATCCAGCAGATCCGATGGTGCTTGAGGTATCAGTGGCAGATAAAGATGCTGTTTGGAGTCTCTGGCAGGCCCCCATAGAGGAATCACAACGGAGGCCATTGGGATTTTGGAGTAAGGCTTTGCCTTCATCTGCGGACAACTATTCTCCCTTTGAAAGACAGCTCTTAGCCTGCTATTGGGCCTTAGTGGAAACTGAACATTTGATAATGGGCCACCAAGTCACCATGAGACCGGAGCTGCCCATCATGAGCTGGGTGTTATCTGAACCCCCCCAAGTCATAAAGTAGGCCGTGCACAGCAACAATCCATTATCAAATGGAAGT
>NW_008349975.1:6421072-6422495 GCF_000622305.1 Nannospalax galili | reverse complement strand
ATGGTTCTGCATGCTATGCAGGCACCACTCAGAAGTGGACAGCTGCAGCATTACAGGCAATTTCTGGAACAACACTGAAGGACACTGGGGAAGGTAAGTCTTCACAGTGGGCAGAACATCAGGCAGTGCACATGGTCATGCATTTTGCTTGGAAAGAGGAATGGTCAGAAGTGCAATTATATACTGATTCATGGACTGTAGCCAATGGTTTGGCTGGATGGTCAGGGACTTGGAAGGCACATGATTGGAAAATTGGTGAGAAGGACATTTTGGGAAGAAGTATGTGGATGGATCTCTCCAAATGGGCAAAGGATGTGAACATACTTGTGTCTCATGTAAATGCTCATCAAAAAGTGGCTTAAGCAGAAGATGAGTTCAATAATCAAGTAGATCGGATGACCTGCTCTGTGGACTGTCAGCCTCTTTCTTCAGCTGTCCCTGTCATTGCTCAATGGGCCAATGAACAAAGTGGCCATGGTGGAAGAGATGGAGGTTATGAATGGGCTCGACAGCATGGACTCCCACTCACAAAAGCTGACCTGGCTACAGCTGCTGCTGAGTGCCAGATCTGCCAACAGCAGAGACCAACACTGAGGCCCTGATATGGCACTGTTCCCCGTGGTGACCAGCCTGCAACCTGGTGGCAGGTTGACTACATTGGACCACTTCCATCTTGGAGGGGACAGCTTTTTGTCCTTACAGGAATAGACACTTATTCTGGTTATGGATTTGCCTTTCCTGCACGTAATGCTTCTGCCAAAACTACTATCCAGGGACTTACAGAATGTCTTATCCACTGTCATGGTATTCCACACAGCATCGCTTCTGACCAGGGAACTCACTTCACAGCCAAAGAAGTGCGACAGTGGGCCCATGGTCATGGAATCCATTGGTCTTACCATGTTCCCCACCATCCTGAAGCAGCTGGCTTGATAGAACGATGGAATGGCCTCTTAAAGACACAGTTACAGTGCCAATTAGGTGGCAATAGCCTGGAGGGCTGCGGTAGGATCCTCCAGAAGGCATTGTATGCTTTGAATCAGCGTCCAGTATATCGTACAGTTTCTCCTATAGCCAGGATTCATGGGTCTAGGAATCAAGGGGTGGAAGTGGGAATGATTCCACTCACTATCACCCCTGGTGACCCTCTATGAAAATTTTTGCTTCCTGTACCCTCAACTTTGCACTCTACTGGTTTGGATATTTTGGTTCCAGAAGAGGGAGTGCTTCTGCCAGGAGAGACAATAAACATTCCATTGAACTGGAAGCTAAGACTTCCCCCTGGACACTTTGGGCTTCTGATGCCCTTAAGTCAGCAGGCTAAGAAAGGAATAACAGTATTAGGAGGGGTGATTGACCCAGACTACCAGGGGGAAATTGGACTTGTTCTCCACAATGGAGGTAATGAAGATTATATCTGGAA
>NW_008349975.1:6413449-6420928 GCF_000622305.1 Nannospalax galili | reverse complement strand
AAATGGCCCAGACCCTTCGGGAATGAAAGTATGGGTCACTCCTCCAGGGAAAGTGCCAAGACCTGCAGAGGTGCTTGCTGATGGTGGAGGAAACACAGAATGGGTAGTAGAGGAAGGTAGTTACAAATACCAACTTAGGCCACATGACCAGTTGCAGAAACATGGATTGTAACTGACATGAGTATTTTTGTCCTATTTGATTAAGAATAGGCTTGTGCATGCATACACATATGTTAAGCAGATACTTGAGTTATTCTTTTATAAATGTGTAATTGAGATGTGTTAAGTGGTTAAGTGTTGTGAACCTACATGATTATATTGGGTTATGAGACACTAAAAGACTAAGCATTCCTTGAAGACCTTATCACCTACTCTAAGATATATAATGCATTGTTCATTGTATGATGGGATAGTCATATCATGTTAGGTGAAATTAAAACCTCAACATTATTTTCATTTGAAAATTAAGTATGACATAGAGAGATGTTATTGGGTGTCAAGTTGACAAGGGGTGAACTTGTGATGGCTAATCCTGCATGTCAACTTGACTGGATCTGTGATTAACTGAAATGAGAGAGATCTTCTTAATTGGATCATCCGAAGCTGGAAGACACACCCTAAATGTGGGTGTTATCTTCTGATGGCAGCCCATATAAAAGACCAAGGCAGAGGAGAATGCCTGGCTTCTTGCTGCTCGCTGGTGAGTTCGTCTTGCTGCTGTAGACTGAAGACTAGCTGATATTTTGGAATTTGTCAGACCTTCAGCACCGGATTGAGACTACTGAGACATCCAGCCTTCTGGACTAAGCGACTACAGATTCTCAGCCTCTCCAGTGTGGTGCAGCCATTGTTGGACTACTCGGATTCTATCCCTTGAGCTAAGCTGATAAATCTCTATACATATTCATTCTAGTGGTTCTGTTTCTTTGGAGAACCCTGACTAATGCAGTGCCCTATTCAGGATAACTTTTGTGAACTCTCTTATTTTCTGAATTTAGGCCAGTTCTAGCTTTCTGGGATAGCCATCATTTGTTGCATGAGGAACCTTTTCTGGTAAGAGTTGAGAGATGCATTAATAATTTTCTGCCCCCTGACCCTCTATGTTTTCTACGCCTTGGGTATAAAAAGTTTTCAAAGTACCAGATACCCTTGAGAGTCTAATTTATACTTTTAAAATTTTTGCTTCTCATTGACATAAGCTATAATTATTGCTTTTTATTATTTGTGACATTAAAAATAATTGTGTAAGTAATGTGCTGTGATATTAAATTTACATTTTAATGTACAAACATTTAATAAAATAGTTGAAACACATTCAAGTTTTCACAACACTGTGATAACTAGTCTAATGCAGCGTTATTTCTTTTATTCATTAATTTATTTATTTATGTATTTATTTATATTTGAGACAAAGTTACACTATGTAACCCAGGCTGAATTGGAGTTCAAGACTCCCTTCCATCCTCTCCTGAGTGCTGAGATCACAGGCATGCTCCACCAACTCACTTCTATTCAATAATTTAAAATCAGTGAAACACACATGCATCACATTGAAATAACATTTTAAGGGATATATTAGAAGTCATAAATTTAAATTTTGTGACCTTAATAGAGAGCTTTATTTAGAATGGAACATCAGAAGAGAAAAGAGTTCAGTCCTTTGAAACAGAATACAATAATATGTTCTTCATTTAAAACAATCTCTTACCATTTCTTTTCTATCGATTTAGTGATCTAATGTTGTCAGTGAAATCAAACATATTTTATGTTTATTAAAAATGTATATAGCCACCTAATGAGCTTTGTCCTGGCTTTTTCTAATGACTTTAAATGTGTGCAAGGAGAAGTGAAAAAATGAAGTTTCAAAGTATCCAATGGCAATAAACTGAAGAGAACTGAAGGGGAAAATAGGCATTCCAATGCTTAACCCATTCCTCCAACTTGACTGACATCCTTCTCTCTTTGATTCTTTCGGGACAGATCCATTGCCATAGTGCTTGACTCCTTTTGCTATAAGATGGATGGTCTTGATTAAGATCTAATCTCTATGAATTTATCTAGAGTCATTTTACAAGATGAAGAAATATAGATGACCATGGAGTTTTCTCAGATAGAGATAACTGATGACAAATTGTTATGGATTAATCATACTTCACTTTTTTTAAAATTGGTCTTTTTGAGACAGGGTCTCCCTGTAGCCCCAGCTGTCCTGGAACTCACTATGTAGACCAGGCTGGCCTTGAACTCACAGAGATTTGCCTGACTCTGTCTCCCAAGTGCTGGGATTAAAGGTGTGTGCCACCACACCCAGCCTATACTTCACTTTTTAATAGAACATTAATGTGTACTTGGAATAGTGGTGCATTCTTGTAAATCTGAGAACCAAGGTGATGGGGCAGGATGATTTCAGAACTTCATCAACCTGAACTACAAAGTGAGGGCCTATCTCAAAGCAAAACACTTAGGTTGTTTATATTGCCTAGCACTTGGAAAAGAGCAGCAGCAATAAACATGACTGAACAAGTATTCTGTAGTAGAATATTGAGTTTTTTGAGTATATGCCAAAGAGAGGTATAGTTTGATATGGTAGATCTATTTTTTGAGACTTATCTGCACTAATATCCATAGTGGTCGTACCATTTTGTAATCCCACCAGCAGTGAATTAGGGCTCCCCTTCTACCTAATTCTCATCAGGATTTGCTATAAGTGGTTCTTTTGATCTTAGCCATTCTGACTGGAGTAAGACGAAATTTTAAACTAATTTTTATTTGCAATTCCCTAATTGCTAAGGATTTTGAAAACTCTCAAAAGTATTTCTTAGTCATTTTTTTCTTCTTTTGTAAACTCTGTTCAGGTCCATAGCCCATCTTGTGAATGGGTCATTTATTTTCTTGATTATAATTTGAGTTCTTTATATATTCAGGAAATTAATCTTCTAGCATATATAGTTGCTAAAGATTCCCTCCCACTCTCTGGGCTTCCTCCACTTGATTGATGGTTTCCTTTGCTATACAGAAGATTTTCAGTTTGATGAAGACCAGTTTGTCAAATATTGGCCTTAATTCCTGAGCATATGGATTCCGGTATACAAAATTCTATCCTACACTTGTATCTTGTAGGGAACTGCCTGTTGCACCTTCCAACTAATGAAATATGTAACTTGCAGAAGAGCCACAAGCCTCATAAGGGAAAGCCATAAATCCCTTCAAGTGTCTAACTGGCCCCTAGTTGGCAGCCTGGCCTTGCTCAAGCCTTATCAACTGGTCACTCCCTGGACTGAGAGAGAGACTGTTTATGGAGCCCTCCTGTCTCCTTTAGTGCCATAGATAACTCACCCTCCTGTCTGAGAAAAGAGACCCTCAAAGACACCAATCCCAAGCACTAATTCAGCTCCCCACAAAGTGCAGCTGTGTCTTACAACTTTCCGATAAAACACCCTGTTTTTTTTTGTTTTGTTTTTTTTTTTTTTTCGTCTAGTATTGCCTGGTTCCTGTGGAAAACCTCTACCTCTCACTGTATCTTCTTTGAATAAAGGAAGACATATTCCTTGCTTGTTGCAGGTTTGGCTCTGATTTCTTGTCTCCTACACCTCTGTCTTTCCTTTTATTTTCCAAAAATCTAACACTGACAGCTTCACCATTTCAGGTTTTACATTAAGGTCTTTGATTCATTTCAACATGACTTTTGTACAGGGTAAAACATACGGTTCTAATTGAATTATTCTACACGTGGAGATCCAGCTTTCTTAGCACCATTTGTTGAAGATGCTGTCTTTCTTCCAGTGTATGTTCTTGGCATCTTTGTCAAATACAAGATGGCTGTAACTGTGTACACTCATGTTTGGGTCTTTTATTTTGTTCCATTTACCCACATGTCTGTGTTTGTGCTAGTACCATGCTATTCTTATTACCACTTTCAACTTGGTGAACCAATGGACTTTATTGGGGTTTCTTACAGGAGTAGAAGTGACTCAAAGATTGCATTGTGTGACAGCTTATGAAAGCTAGAAACCTGGCCTGCAGTTTTCTTTCAGACAGCTCAACAAAATGGTGAGTGTTTCTGTCAGGATGATCAGGTGGTCTGAATCTCTTCCAGGAAGCTTAACTGGCCTTTGCCCCTTCAGGACAGCTTGGAGAGTCTCTGCTTCTCCCAGGACAACTGGCTGATCTGTCTTTTCCAAACAGCTTGGATGGTCTGAGAGTCTTCTAAGCAGCTCAGCTTGACTGGGAATGTCTCTTAGTCATCTTTACTGCTTATATATGCTTGTGGAGGAAAGGGCTTTTGTATCTGGTTAGTTTCAGAGATTTCCTGAGGCCTCTGATTGTTTGCTTTCTGAACTTAAGAGCTACCCTGCAAGATGGAATGTTTCACTTCCCTTTAGAACATCCTGTACCTTAGTGAGATTGCCTTCAAAACCAAATTATTTATCTCAGAGTAAATTGGTATATAATATAATTCAAGATCTCTGGAGTTTCAAAATGAATTTCCATCACTTCTATAATCATATAGGATAATTACTATTAGGTTGGTGGAAAGTCTTCAGGTCTTGGCTATTTCTTAACTCTAAATAGCTTGGTCAAAGTAATTTCCTTTTTGTTTCCCAATGAATATCCATTTCAGAGATTAGACCACTTAAAGCCAATAATCATAACTTAAATCCATGAATTATAAAGACCCAGAATTATTTCTGGAACCAACATATCTGGCTGCCAGGAATATCAAATCTCTAGGTTTTCCCATAGTATAGATGGGATGTCAGTTCATTTTATAGAAACAAACTCACCAACTTTCTAGACTTTCAAAGTGGCTTTCAAAGAAAGATGTACTGATGATTAAACATGAATTTATCACTGAAAATTAAAGACATACACAGATCCACCTTGTGAAGAAATCATTATTTGCATTGCAACCTTTAAACACTACTTCCTAGAAAGTGGTGAGGTAATGGTCATCGTATTGTGTTGGAAACTTTGTACA
Organism: Nannospalax galili; assembly: GCF_000622305.1. Taxonomy (NCBI): domain Eukaryota; kingdom Metazoa; phylum Chordata; class Mammalia; order Rodentia; family Spalacidae; genus Nannospalax; species Nannospalax galili. The sequence goes on along the minus strand of NW_008349975.1, from coordinate 6,415,950 downwards.
AAGCACTGCACATATTTTTTTTTATTGGATCTGACTGGTTTCCTCAATCAGATTTGATAGAATGCATGTGTGAATTGCTGAAGAGCCAAAAGCCTAATTGGGGAAAGCCATAAATCCCTTAAAGTGTCTAAGTAGCCCTAAATTGGCAGCCTGGCCTTGCTCAAGCCTTATCAACTGGTCACTCCCTGGACTGAGAGAGACCATTCGTGGAGCCCACCAGTTTCCTTTACTGCTATAGATAACTCACCTCCCTTTCTGAGAAAAGAAACCTCAAAGACACCAAACCCAGGCACTAATTCAACTCCCCACAAAGTGCAGTTGTGTCTCACAACTTTCTTATAAAACCCCCCAGTTCTTTGTCTAGTTGTAGAAGCTTGGTTCCCTTGGTCAGCCTTTACCTCTCAGTGTATCTTCTTTGAATAAAGGAAGATCTATTCCTTGCCTATTGCAGGTCTGGTTCTGTTTTCTTGTCTCCTACTCCTTTATCTTTCCTTTTATTCTCCAAAAATCTAACACGATTACCTGTGGGACTTCTCCCAAAACTCATGTTCACTACAATAACAATTTTGTTAAGTATCTTAATGTTCATTTATGAAGTATTAATAATTCTTCTTGCAATAATAATAATAATGTGCTAATTTCTCTTTTAAATATAATGCTTTTATGAAAATGAAAGTTGAGAGACTTTGAATTATAAAGTCTTCATTTATATAATATGATTTTTAGTGAAAAAAAAAAACTGAAATTAGAATTGAAATTTAAACTTCCTACTGAACATTTCTCCTGAGATATTTGAGTACTGGATCAGAACTTTAAAAAAAAATTTGCAGAAGTAACTCTGTAGATGCCATTCTTTATTACCTGCATTCATAATTAAAATAACTGTCTTCTTTTCATACTTGGGCTTACAGTCTGAAGTTATTTCATTTACTCATGTGTCATATATAATAAGAATCCACTTTTAGGATATTTCTTTAGGCTATATATTTTTAACTTTTCATTTAATAAATTATTTTTCTAAGCTGTATTTTTATTTATTTTAATGATCAAAAAGCTAACAAACTTCATTTTCAATTTGTTCTCAAATATATTCAAGTTAAAGTTTGCATTTTCAGTTCAATGTACTGGTAATTCTTCAGAAAACTAAATAGTAGATGTAAGGTAATGCATATTTTTAAACCTGAATAAACCGAGCCATAGAGAAAACAACAAAAAAAGGTTGCTTTTTAAAAATAAGCTTATAAAAGCATCTCTCTTACTATGAAACATATACTTCACTTGTTATTTAAGAATTTATTTCTATCATCATGATTAAGTTACTTGAAAAATGACTTTTAGCAGATTGTAAGTTACTTATTGCACATACTATAGAAGGTTTTCTATGTGGAAGACGATGAACTGAAGTACAAACTTGTTTTCTCTGCCATAATCTGTACAGAGAGCACTTCCGTCACTCTTTCTCAGTGCCTAACTATCATCAACATAACGGCAGTTAAGAGAACTGATGCCTTATAAAATTCCTCTCAACATATGCTGAGTAGAAAAGCACTGAAAATTTGAAAACTAGGAAAATAAATTTTGTCACTGTAAAAGTTAAATGGAACCCATATATGACTGCATCAAGTAAAGAGAACAGGAACATTGTTCTTTAGCAAAAAGATAATTGAAGAAGGAATAGTTATTTCACAGAAAGAATACGATAGGTTTGCTCAAAAGAACTCCCTTTGACTCTTTAATTACTAATACTTCTTTGCTATTAATTGAAAGGTTATGAGTTCTACCAATGCTATATTCATATGGCAAACTTATAAGTTTTACAGGGAAGTAAAATGATAATTGCATATATTTTAATGAACAACTTAGTGATAAAGTCAGAGAGGATTTGTAAGGGATGTGACATCTACATTATGTAGGACAGCCTAGCCACTTATTTGGATAATTGGACAAGAATATTTAGGTAATAATAATTATGATTATGATCATAAAAATACATAAAATATGAAATAGTCATTGCATTTTGAGGGATAGTCACAGGAACAAAGAAACATTTAAGAAAGAAGTCATTTAAATGTAAATCAAGAGGACAGGAACCTGACTTGAGACTAAAATATATAATTAATTAGTGTAGAGTATAAAAAGTTATCTTTGACAATGAAATGAATTATTGTTCAAGCCAAGTTACTGTGCATAGATGCCAGAAACCAATGGAAGGGCAAAGATGCCTCAAAGTAGCAGCATAGTAAGAATGATAGGGGTTAGAGAGTTATGAAAGTGAGGTAATGATCCCTTAAATGGGGATGGAACCCAGGGACAACACAGGCAAAAGTGTGAAGTGTAGGTCAATCAAAACTGAATAGGTTTGGAAATGTCATAGGAAATCTCTTCCTCTGTGTGCTATTATAAGGTTTATTTGAGACCAACTGGTCATTACCCAAGATTTATCTGCAGGACACACAGTAATTAAAAATGCCAGAATGGTGGAACTAACCTTCTTGGATGTT
>NW_008349975.1:6405133-6410668 GCF_000622305.1 Nannospalax galili | reverse complement strand
AACAAAGTGGAGATCTCTTTTTAAACATTAAAACCTCATTTCATTTTATGTTTTATAGAGTTTATAATGAGTAAAAGATTGTATAAGTGTAACAATTCATCTGTAAACCTAAAAATGTACAGCCAATTTTGAAAGAGATGTACCCTAGCTCAGAAAAATGTTAGTGAATAGGTTAATGCTGTTGTAATGAAATGCTTCTTCTAATTAAAAAAAAAAAGAAAGTGGTTTAAAATAAGACTTATTTTTATTTTAAATGTTATTTATATTTGTGAATATGTACATGTACTTGCTTGTCATATGAGCACCACATGTGTACAGTGCAATCAAAAGTCAGCAAAGGGCAGCAGCGGACATTGAGCTACTCTATGTAGGTGGTGGTGAGCAAACACAGGTCCTTTTAAAGAGAAATAGGAAATCTTAAACTATGAATCTTCTACACAATACTAAAAGACTCATGTTATTTTTCTAGTGAACTCTTCAAGCACTATACTGAACGGAATGGAGAAAGTGGACATACTTGGCTTTTTCCTAAATTTAGTGCAAATGATCATAGTTTTTTTATTTCTTTTTCTTCATTTGGCATGGTGTTGACTGTGAAGTTGTAAAATATAGCTTTTATTATCTAGAGATCTGTCCCTCCAATGACGTTCATCATGGAGGAATGTTGGATTGTGTCAAAGTCTTTTTCTGCACCAAATGAAATGATTCTGTAGTTTCTATTCTTGAGTTTATTTATGTGTTGGATTACATTTATTGATTCAAATATGTCGAACCATCTCTGCATCTCTAAGATGAAGCCTATGGTCTTGGTATATGGTCCTTTCTCTGTGTTCTTTAATTTGGTTTGAAATATTTTACTGAGAATTTTTGCATCTATGTTCACCACAGAGCTAAACCTATAATTTATTTTTGGTGAGTCTTTGTCTGGTTTTGGTATCAGAATAGCACTGGTTTTTAGAAAAAATTGAGAATGACCCTTTCTTTTCAATTTTTAGGAATATTTGAAAATTATTAGTATTAATTCTTTTATGTGATTCTGGTAGAATTTTGAGCTAAATCATTCTTGCACTGGCCTTTTTCAGTTGGGAGATTTTAAACTAAGATTTCCATCCTATTGGTTGCTATGGGTCTGTCTAAATTATTTACTTCATCTTTATTTAGCTTTGTTAGATCAAGAACATCTCTTAGTGAACCCATTTCTTCAGATTATCTAGGCAGTGGACTATAGATATTTAATGTATGCTCTTTGTAATTCTAATTTTCTTAATTTCTTATTGCAATATCTCCTGTTTCCACTGTAATTTTATTCATTTGTCCTTTCTATTGTTTTTCTTTGATTTCTACATATTTCAATCATGTTTATGTTTTCATTATTAAATTATTAATTTGAGATCTCACAAATTTTCAATGTAGTTCATTAGTGCTATCAACTTTCCCCTTAGGACTGCCTTCATGGTGCCCCAAAAGTTCTTGAATGCTGTGCTTTAATTTCCTCTCAGTTCTAGGAACTTTTAAATTTACTTCATATTTACTACCTTGACTCAATTTTCATTCTGCAATGTGTCATTTACTTTCCACAAGTCTGTATATTTTCTGTAGTTACTGTTGCTGTTGATATCCAGGTTGATTAGCTCGTGAATGCAGGATCATGTCAGTTTTTGAGGATTTGTTAAGACCACCTAATGTGTGGTCAGTTGTGGAGAAAATTACATGGATGTCTCCTGAGAAGATTGCTTTTTCCTTTTTTTTCTGTTTTGGAGGGAAATGTTCTGTTGATGTCTGTTAGACCCCTTTAATTATAATGTCATTTTCCCAATGTGTCTCTGCTTAGTTTTTGTCCAGATTATCTATTGGTGACAGTGGTGTATTAAAGTCACTGATATCATTGTATTGGAGTTAATCTACGGTTTTAGGTATTTTATGAAATGTTGAGCACCTGTGCTGGGTGAGTATATGTTTAGAATTGTAATATGAAAAAAGAAAGAGATAAAGGGGATACAAAAAGTAAGGAAGAAGTCAAAGTGTCTTTACTTGAACATGATATGGATTCTATACCTAAAATATAGCAAAGACTCCAAGAAAAACTTTGACAGCTGATTAGCACATTCAGTAAAGTCATAGAATACAAAATTACTAGACAAGATTTGAAGTCTTACATCTGAGCAACACTTTCTGGTTAGGACCGAAATCATCAATGAAAAATAATTGTCTAAATTAACTTTTATATAGATTTAAGCCTAATATCTGGGAAGTGTAATCCCTTGAACTCTTAAATATACTGATGACTTTACTCTTTGGTTATGCTTTCCTTTTGGATGTTTGAGAACATAGCGTTGGCCCAAAAAAATCAATCTATTTTTACACTTAAGGTCATTTGAGGATCTGTTCCTCAGGGGTCACATGGGCTTGGGTGGAGCTCCTGGATGCTTTATTTTACCAGTTCCACGTATGTGAAGATAAGTCAATGATCCTGCTCAACCATGTCTGCCTTCACTTGGAAGCATGAATAAGATGTTTTCTCTGAGTTGACCATCCTCTTTGTAGACAGGACAATGGTTCAAGTCCATCTCATAGGGTTTCCATGTCCTCCCTGAACAAGAGGACAGGTGACTCACAACAGTTACAGGACATTTTGAGAGATGTTCCATAGTCCCCTGGAACTTAGTCAACCTTGGAGAGCAAGGGCAAAAACTGTCCTTTAAGTCCCTCTGACCACATTAGTATAGGCCTCCAACTATGGCTGTTAAACATCCAACAAGGTTAGTTCCACCACTCTGGAACTTCTTTTAAAAATAAATAATTTATTGAGAATTATACATGCATATAAGGTGTTTTGATCAAATCCACGCCAACTCCCTCTCCTCCAACTCTTCGCATATTTCCCCATAACTTTTTTCTGATAACTTCATGTACTCTTTCTTTTTCTTTGATATATTTATTTATTTTTACGGGGCTTTTGGCTACTCTAACATTCCCTCCAATGAAATGGTAAACCCAAAATCTTTTAAGGATTAGATACAAGCTCCCAAAAATTTTCAACATTTTTTTTGCATTTGGAACAGAGTATGTTGCTAAGAGGCCCAAGGACATTTTGACTCTTAGCTAAGAAACTGGCTACTTTTCTTTGTTTTTGTTTATGTTTTCTAACTGCCTAGCTAATTCTTACCTTGTTTTTATTTCACACCATCCTCCAAAGAGGTTACCCAAATTGCCAATAAGAAACAGAGACATAGAAAAACTCTGGCTTCTTCCATGCTGAACAGTGACGGGGGGGGCAATTGGAGCACCACTTCAGTGGGTCTATCTAAAAGTCTCCCAAATTGCATAACAGTTATCTCTAAGGATAAATACAAGGAAAAGGAAAGTATAACCAAAGAGTAAAGTCATCAGTATATTTCATTAACTGTTCAAGGGATTTTCTTTCCTTGCCCCTATGGAAAGAAAATAAACAAAGATATAATCCAGGAAACAAAAAATTACACAGAGAACACAAACAGCAATAAAAATGATGGCAACCAATACATACCTTTCAATAATAACCAGTCGAAAGACACAAGCTAAGCGAATGAATTAAGAAACAAAATCCATCTCTTTTCTTTCTGCAAGAAACCCATCTCACCTTTAAGGACAGGATAAGGTAAAAGGATGGAAAAGAATATTCCAAGCAAATGACACTAAGAAATAAGCAGGGGTTATAATTCTAATATTTGACAAAATAGACTTCAAAATAAAACTATTCAGAAGAGATAAGAAGGGTCACTTCATTCTGATCAAAGGAAGAGTTAACCAAGAAGATATCACAATCCTTAACATATGCACCAAATTCTGGTACACCAATTTCATAAAAACAACAATACAGAACACAGATTAACCCAAATTCAGTAATAGTAAGGAAATTCAGTAACCACTATCTCCATTAAACAGGTCTACTGGACAAAGAATAAACAGAGAGACATCTGAATTAAATGATGCCATACATCAAATGGACAAAACAGACATCTTTCGATTATTCCACCCATACACCAAAGAATACATTCTACTCAGCATCTCATGGAACTTTTTCAAAAATTAACCACATCCTGGGCCACAAAACAAATCTCAGCATATACAAAAATATTGAAATAATTCCATACATTCTATCGGACCACAAAACAATAAAGTTCAAAATCAACACTGGATGAAGCCCTACTCACTACACGAATTCCTGGCAATTGAACAACACACTCCTAAACAATGAGTGGGTCAAAGGAGAAACTAATAAAGAAATAAAATAATTCCTGGAATTCAACAAAAAGAACAATACAACATAACACAACCTCTGGGACACATTAAAAGCAGTCTTAAGAGGGAAGTTATAGTTCAAGTGCCTACATTAAAAATTTTGAAAGAGCCCAAATAAATGACATAACAGTGCAACTCAAGGCACTGGAAAGGCAAGAACAAATGAAAGCCAAACTCAGCAGAAGAAAAGAATAAAGAAATTAGAGCAGAATTTAAAGAAATAGAAACAAAGAAAACAAAACAAAGAATCAATGAATCTAAGAGCTGGTTCTTTGAAAAGCTAAACAAGATGAACCCTTAGGCCAGTTAAATAAAAGAAAGAAAGTACAAATCCAAATCAACAAAATCAGAGATGAAAGGGGAAACGTCACAACAGACACCCAAAAGATCAAAACCATTATAAGGGAGTATTTTAAAAACCTATATGCTACTAAACCTGAAAGTCTAAAATAAATGGATGGATATCTGAAATCCTGTGAACCTCAAAAGTTAAACCAAGAAGAAGTCAACAGTTTAAACAGACCCATAACGTGTAAGGAAATTAAAACAGTAATACCCTCCCAACTTAAAAATACAAAATCTCCCAACTAAAAAAAAAACAGGTCCAGATGGATTTACAGCAGAATTCTACCAGACATGTAAAGAAGATCTCCAAACAGTACTACTTAAATAGTACAAAACAATAGAAACAGAGGGAGAACTCTCAAGTTCCTTCTATGAAGCAGGGGTCACTCTAATACCCAAACAGGGTAAAGACACAACCAAAAAAGAAAACTATATACCCATATCCTTAATGAACATAAATGCAAAAATTGTCAAAAAAAAAATACTTGCAAACTGCATACAGGCAGATATTGAAAGATCATTCAACATAACCAAGTAGGCTTTTCCCAGAGATGCAGGAATGGTTCAATATACACAAGTCAAAAAATGTCATTAATCATATAAATGGACTCAAAGACAAAAAACACATAGTCATCTCAACAGATGCAGAAAAGGCTTTTCACAAAATTCAGCATGCATTTATGTTCAAAGTTCTAGAGGGAATTGGACTGGAGGGAACATACCTCAACATAATCAAAGCTATATACAACAAATCCACAGCCAATATCATTTTAAATGGAGAAAAACTAGAACCATTCCCGTTGAAATCAGTTACCAGACAAGGATGTCCACTATCTCCACTTCTCTTTAACGTAGTGCTCAAAACTCTGGCAAGAGCAATAAAACAAGAGCAGGAAATTAAAGGAGTAA
>NW_008349975.1:6329159-6405113 GCF_000622305.1 Nannospalax galili | reverse complement strand
GACTACCACTTGGAAAAGAAGAGGTCAAACTATGACATTTGCAGATGATATGATACTATACCTAAGAGATCCCAAAATTTCCACCAGAAAACTTAGAACTGATCCACACTTTTAGTATAGTGGCAGGTTATAAAATCAATCTACAAAAATCAGTAGTCTTTCTATATATCAACAACAAGCAATTGGAGAAAAAATAGAGGTAAATGCTCCCATTCACAATTGCTGCAAACAAAATAAAATATCCTGGAAGAAATCTGATCAAAGACAACAAAGACCTCCACAACAAATATTTTAAATCATTAAAGAAAGATTGAGGAAGACACCAGGAGATGGAAGGACCTGCCATGTTCATCGTTTGGAAGAATTAATAATGTTAAAATGACCATTCTACCAAAAGTAATATATAGATTCAATGAAATTCCAATTAAAAAACCCATGGCATACCTCACAAAATTAGAAAATTTTATCCTTAAATTCATATGGAGGCACAAAAGACCCCAAATTGTCAAAGCAACCCAAAGCACAAAGAGCAATACTGGGGGGATTACTATACCAGATCTCAAAATATACTACAGTGCCATAGTCATAAAAACAGCATGGTACTGGCACAGAAACAGACACATAGATCAATGGAATAGCACTGAATATCCAAACCTGAGTATACACAATTTCAGACACCTCATATTTGAAAAAAAAGGAGCCAAGAATATTTACTGGAGGAAAGACAGCATGTTCAGCAAATGGTGCTGGCAAAACTGGATCTCCACCTGTAGGAGAATGAAACTAGATCCTTATCTTTTGCTTTACACAAAAGTCAACTCCAAATGGATCAAAGACCTCAATGTGAAACTGGAAACATTATAAGAAAATCATGGCAGTAACTTGCAGGACATAGATGTAGGAAAGGATTTTCTAAATCAGACAGAAGTTGCTCAAGATTTAAGGTCAGCAATCAATAAGTGGGACTTCATTAAAATAAGAAGCTCTGTACAGCAAAAGAAACAATCAAAAGAGTGAAAATAAAACCCATAAACCCACAGAATGGGAAAAAAATCTTCACCAGTGACACATCTGACAGAGATTTAACATCTAGAATATACAAAGAACTCAAAAAACAATCAAGAAATGATATGACCCAATTAAAAGATAGGCTAAAGATCTAAACAGAGAGTTCTCAAATGAAGAAATAAAGATGACTAAGAAACATCTCAAAAAGTGTTAAACATCATTAGTAATTAGGGAAATGCAAATTAAAACCACCCTAAGGTAATACCTTACCCCAATCAGACTGACTAGGATCAAGAGAACAAATGATAACAAATTCTGGTGAGGATATGGAGAAAGGGGAAACCTCATTCACTGCTGTTGGGATTGCAAACTGGTGAAACCTCTATGGAAAACAGTGTGGAGAACTCATGAAAACCTAAAAATGAACTTGCCATATGTATATACCCAAGGGACTCATCCTTTTGTAGAGATACTTGTACAACCGTGTTTGTTGCTGCTCGTTTCAAAATAGCTAAAATTTGGGAACAATCTAAATGTCCCTCAACTGAAAAGTGGTTAATAAAAATGTGGTAAATTTACACAATGGAGTTCTATTCAGCAGTAAAGAAAGATGAAATAATGAAATTTGCAGGTAAATGGATGGATCTATAAACTGTTATACTAAGTGAAGTATACCAGACTCAGAAATACAAATGATAGGTAGAGAATGGGTGGGAGCGAGCACGCAGATGGAGAGCATGAGTGGATGGATGAGGCATGGAGGCTCAGATGGAATTCTCAGTGGGACACAGATTTATTTCGCACGGGGCACCTTTCCCTCGGGAAGGGAAAGATGTATGTCCACGGGTTGTGAGCTGGGACTTTACATATGGGGGCTTTAGGGTGTGGAATCAGGGAGGGGGAAGCAGGTAGGATTAGGGTGTGGAAGTGTTTTCTTTTTCCTCTTAAGATAAGAGGAACTCTGTTTATCTTATCTTTGGAGGTCAGAGGAAAGGCAGGCTGCTTCTCAGCAAAGTTTGTAGGTCCCTGTTGGGGAGGGGGTGGAGCTGCTATTTGGAACCCTAACATTATGTACTCCCTCATATGTGGCTTCTAGCACCAAATCCTTTTAAATTCCAGGTCATTTTAAAAAGGTGATGCTACACAGCAATCCCTTCTCCATGAAATAACTACCATCATATACCCAAGCCAATAAACATCATTAATCATATAAATCGACTCAAAGACAAAAACCACATCGTCATCTCAATAGACGCAGAAAAGGCTTTTCACAAAATTCAGCATGCATTTATGTTCAAAGTCCTAGAGGTCTTTGGTCATAGTTTAGTCAACTAGTTTAAGGAATAATATATATATATAGTCAAAATTTATCTGAGAATATTTAATAACTACCATCATCACGACTTCAGCTGAGCCTGATCGCTAAACATAATCACCATTGGGCTTGTTGACAGTTGGGCTCATTCATTAAAGGAGTGCCAAGCAGGGTCACTGGACCCTTGCCTGAGTATCCAGGCACTCTTCCCAGCCAATTAGTCCAGCCTAGGAAGGCAAAAGAAAAATGAGGAAGAATTCAATAGAGGGATGCTTTTGGAAGCCTTTGTCAAGAAACTCCAATGGACTCTCATATGAACATTGGAAAATTGCCCTGTTTTGACAAAATAAAATAAAATAAAATAAAAGTATCAGACTGGTGGAACTAACTTTATCGGGTATTTATCAGCCATAGTTTAAAGCCTATACTAATGTGGTTAGAGGGACTTAAATGACAGTTTTTTCCCCTTGCCCTCCAAGGTTGACTGAGTTGCAGGGGACTATGGAAAAGCTCTTGAAATATCCTGTAACTGGTGAATCACCTGTCCTCTTACCTGTTGAGCATGAAAGAAACCAGAGCAGTCTGCATCCCTAGACCCTATTGGTAATTTGAGTAACCCCTTCAGAAAATGGCATGAAAAGAATAGGATGGATTTGAACCAGTGTCCAGTCTACAAATAGGAGGGTCAACTCAGAGGAACCATTTTTTTCCTGCTTCCAAGTGAAGCCAGACATGATCGAGCAGGACTTTTGACTTATCTTCACATAGATGGAACTGGTAAAAGAAAGGAGCCAGGGGCTCCTCCCAAGCCCAATGTGACCCCTGAGGAACAGATCCTCAAATGACCTTAAGTATAAAAATAAATTGATTTATTTGGGCCAACTGTATGGTCTTAAACACCCAAAAAGAAAGCATAACCAAGGAGTAAATTCATCAGTATATTTCTTTAAGAGTTCAAAGTATAGGAAGTAGGAATTGGCTAGGCAGTTAGGGTAAAAAGACAGCAAAAAAATGTAGCCAGTTTCTGGGTCCTTGGGCCTCTTAGCAATGAACCCTGTTCCCAAGGCCAAAAAACCTCAAAAGTATTTGAGACCTTGTTTCTAATCCTGAAAATATTTTAGGGTTACGTCTTTAGAGGGGGAAATGTTGGAGGGGAGGAAATGGGCATAGATTTGATTAAACATCTTATATGAATGTATGAAATTCTAAGTAAAGTTTTTGTAAAAGTTAAATAATAATTTAAAAAAAAAGGAGTTCAAGGGATTACACATCCCAGACAATAGACTTAAGTCTATATAAAAAGTTATTTAGACAATTATTTATTATTGATGATTTTGTTCCTAACAAGAAGGTGCTGCTCAGATGTAAGACTTCAAATTGTAGTCTCCAATACTGTAGTGCCCACCTATAGCTAAGGGAGACAACCACCTATTGTTCTATAATGACGGATAAATTTGTTTTCTCCCCAATCTATAGCCTTTGAGAGGGAACTGACAGTGATTCTAACGACTCCAACAGCTATTAAAGTACCTGAAAGCAAAACCTGAATCAATCACTCTGGAGTCCAGTCTTGGAAGATAAAAGAAAAATGAGGAGGAACCCAATAGAGGGATGTTTTTGGAAGCCCTTGTCAAGAAATTCCAATGGACTCTCATGTAAACATTTGAAAACTGCCCTGTTCTGACTTTTTCTACGCTTTTTTCTAGTTCCCTGTCTAGAACTTGTAATGCTAATTACTCTTGCTTTTACTTCTCACATCTTCTATTCACGATTCAAGGACTTTCTTTTCCCCCTTAGAGATAATAGCCATGCAGTTTGGGAATCTTTTACATAGACCCACTGAAGGTGTACTCTGGTTGCCTCAACCTGTATCCCTGTACAGCATGGAAGAAGCCAGAGCGGTCTGTGTCCCAATTTACTATTGGGGATGGTATGATAAGAATAGGAGGTTGGGAATTGGCTAGTCAATTAGGGTAAAAGACCCTGTCCTAGTTTGTTCTTCATTGCTCTGACAAAATACTCTGACCAATACCAAGTTGTGGAGGAAAGGGTTTATTCAGCTTACATCTCCCAGGTCACAATTCATCAGGAAGCCCAAGGTAGGAACTCAGGGCAGGAACCTGGGAGCAGGAGCTGGAGCATAGGCCATGGAGGAATGCTGCTTACTGGCTTGCTCCTCTGGCCCCTGCTCAGCCTGCTTTCTTATGCAACACAGGCCTCCCTGCCCAGGGGTGGCACCACCCACAGTGGGCTTGGCCCTCCCACATCACTCATCAAGATGATGCCCCTCAGACCAGGCCAGTCCTATGGAGGAAATTCCCCAATTGAGGCTCCCTCAACCCAGGTGTGTCAAGTTGACACTAAAGCTATCCAGCACAGACCCCAAAGAAAAATAGCTGGTTTCTTGGCTGAAACCCACTGATGATCTTGGGCTCTTTGCAACATACTCTTTTCCAAAGGCCAAAAATGTCTAAAATATTTGGGAGCTTTTATCTAATCCTTAAAAGATTTTAGGGTTATCTCTTCAGAGGGTGGAATATTAGAGTAGCCAAAAGTCCCATAAAAACTGGATTAACAGGAAAATATTTTAGACTATAGCTGGAGTGTATTATTTTTCACCTTGTTTAAAACGTGCCTTAAAAGAGATGACATGATTTATTTATGTAATATTATGAAATGTGTGATAAAATAATCAACTATACTATACTGTAATGTAATATAAATTTTGCAAATGTTATATAAATTAGGTAATATACATACAAATATATAATATAATTTGTAAATAGTGTGGAAAAATGAAAATATGTGTTTATGCAAGTAAATGTCTTAGTAACTAAAGATTTTTTTTCTGTTAAATATAAATGATCATCTCTTATCCCCCCAAAATTGTAAGGAATCAATGGTACATATGAAAAAGTATAATTATATGAAATAAAAGTATAGTTGATATCCTAAAAAAAAAATTACTAGGCAAAATAAGTAGCTATCCCTGATTTCACATTATAATACAGAAGTATAGTGATAAAAACAACATGAGATTGACCTAAAATCAGACACACTGATGATTAGTAGATTGTAACTGAATACCCACAAATGAGCCCATGCTGCCTGATTTTTGCCAAAGGATTAAAATTATACATTGGAGTAAAACAGTTTCTTTAACAAACCTGGTAACTACCTGTAGAAAAATAAATTTAGAACTTTAACTCTTACATTACACAGAAATCAACTCCAAATAGATCAATACCTCAGCATAGGACCTAAAATATTCTGAATCTGTAAGAGAAGAAATTAGAGAGTATGCTTAAGCTTGCATGTACACAAAAGGAGTTTGTGAACAGGACTCCAGTAGTGTGGGCTTTAAGATCAACAACTGACAATATGTAACTCATGAACCTAAAAAGCTATGTACAGCAATGATCTGAGTGAAGAGTAAGCCTACTAAGTAGAAAAATAAATATCTTTACCAGCTTCACATCTGATAGTGGGTTAGTATCTAGAGTATAAAAAGAAATAAAATGTTAATCAGCAAGAAATTAAAAACAACCCAGTTAAAATTAGGGAGAAATACTAAACAAAGTTCTCAGAAGAAGAGATACAAATGGCTATGCAATTTTTTTAATTTTTAATGTTCAACATGCTTAGCCATTAAGGAAATTCAAATTAAAAGTCCTTTGAGATTTCATTTTACAGCAGAAAGAATAGTTAAGATTAAAAAAAAATCTAATGACAATGCTGGCTTGGTCATGGGGAAAGAATGTATTTAGTCACATTTCATGGGAGTGAAAACAGGTAGAGAAACTTTGAAAATCAAAGTTTGAGAAATAGATCTTCACAAGATCTGGGAATGTACACAAAACTCTATCCTGTAGAGATACTTACTCATCCATGTCCACTCCTGCTCTATTCACCATAACCATGATGTGGGAATACAATAGATGTTCACTAACTGATGAATGAATGGTGAAAATGTAGTATATTTTCACAATAGAATACTGTTCAGCTGTTACGCAAAATGTAATTATGTAATTCAAAGTTAAATGGATGGAAGTGGAAATAATCATTCTGATCAAGCCAACCCAGACTCAGAAAGATATACTCTACATATTCTTTCATATGTGGATGCTAGCTTTGAATCTTTAGATATTTTTGTTTAGACTTGAATGTCTATGGAAATCAAGGAAATAGGAAGGGGCAATGTGCAGGAGGGCTTCTAAAAGTAGGGTAATAGAAGTCAGAATGAAAGAGTGAAGGGAGTAATGGAATTAAAAAGATAAAGTGGTCTGGGGAATGGAAAGGCACCATAAAGATGAGAGTCTAGAGAGAGAAAACTAACACTATAGATTTTGTTTTTTAAGCACCAAGAAACCTCCTACTTAAAGCTTGGTAAGATATATACACATACACATAAAAATATCTTAAATGGAGTTACCCTATAATACAGTGGGTTGGTTAATGGATCTACCAGACACTATAGGCTATTAAATATAAAGCTAAGTGCCATGAATGGAATAACTCCTTTTAAGTGGTGGAGTGGTGGGTTCTCTTAGCCCTCAGACATTAAGCACTACTGCCATTGCTCTTGGTTATCCTCTAGACTTGATGGTAAGACCCTGTTACTGCAGACATTACATATATGAGACATTGAATATGGAGAAATCAAGGGTGTACAGACCCAGTTACTGGCTAGCTTTAAGAGTGTTGGACAGTGCTGCTGTGTGTGCTACCAGTCTTGCACAACTGTGAACCTTACATATAGTAACAGCTGGTCTGAAAGTTATGCTCATTGGTACAATAGTGACAAGATGGTTATGACAATAAGCAACCACTTTCTGACTGGATTTAAATCTATACCACAAGACAGAACTCATATCTGGCAATATTAATAGGGCCAAGAACCCAAGGCTAGGTGGTTCATTTGCCTCAAGTGAACACCTTCTTCAATAATTCTGGTTAATGGACATAGTATTTAATTGACTCCTAAAGACTTTTAGCTATACCCATAGATAAGTGAATCTTTCAACCCTTATCAGAGAGACTTCTTTTATTCAGTTGATGGCAACTAACACAGAGACCAGAACTCTCAGAGTACAGAGAATAAGAGATTACTGAGTACTCGGTCCCAAATAGAGTATCTCTATCATAACTCTTCCCATGACTCAGCAATCACTTCACTAAATGGGTTGGGAAAGATTTCAAGAATAACAGAAAATGGGGTACAGTGAAAGTGAAACTATTCTCTGGACAAAAGACGGTTGCTCATATGAATTAATAATAGTTGTGGCTGCACAACACCTACAGAAGCTCAAGCCATCCCAATTACCAACATGGATAGGGATACTTGACAGGAAGTCCCACACTTTACTGTGGTGTTATTGGCAATTAGTGGCTGCTGGCAGAGGAGCAGTCAGTTTTCCTCATGGAGGAGGGAACTGAGAGTCTACCTATGTACCAGTAGATAACCTTACACCCATGCCCATACTGGCAGCACTTAGTGGACTCCATGGATTTTAAGAAAAAGAAAGAGAACACCTGAAAATGTCAAGTAATATTGGTTTTGAGTGTAGGTGAGAAAGAGGAGTGGAGAGAAGATATTGGGGATAGACTTGACCAAAACACATATTCCACACATTAAGGAACATCTCAACTCTGACCACAGAAACTTCCGTAGAAGGTAGCAATTAACACTGCAACACACCACTGGTCAACATACGAAGAAAAAGAGTCTGCAGAATATTCAAAACAAATGGGACGTCAGTGCAGCATATTATTCTCCCAAAAATCAGGGATCATTGTGGGAGAGCAAATAGAAAGATTGCAAGTGCCAGAGATGGTAGATGAATATAAGGAAATGGTACTGTCTAGGCACCATAGGGTAGTTCCATATATGAAAGCACAGCACCTGTGAAAGATTTCACAAGTCCTGTGTAAGTCAAAGTCAGAGTAAAACTAAGTGTCCATGGGGGAGGTAGGCAAGAAGCCCCAAACTAACTGAGGATATATTGACAGATGCTAGGAGAGGGAAGAGTCTGTTTTCTTCATTACTATGAAGCCTGCTAGGTTGACTAGATGCTAAGGAGTAGATCCATACCTAAGAGCTTTTGGGAGACATAGATTAGAGTGGAAAGGACTTTTGAAAAAAGGAAAAGACAACAATAATAGAGGACATGAATTCACAGGAGGTATTAAGTTGGGGGTAGAGAGGGGGAGGGAGTCTGAATATGATCAAAATCCATTGTATAAAGTAAAATTATAGAATCATATGGGAGGGTGCTCTCTGGGAAGTGAGTGTATAGTCAAATGAGATGGTTTGGGATGTTCTGTGTGATATACACACACAAAAAAAATAATCAACAAATTTTTAAAAAATGTATTATATCTGAGAAGGAAGCATGGAAATTTACATCATGATAATTAGTAGAGGAGATAAACAGTACCATTGAAATCTGCCCAATGACTTTATAGACGTAGACAGGCACCAAGAATCCAAGTGCATTATGCCCAGTAATAATCAGATACATACAGATTAGAGATGCAAGCTTCAACATCTCAGTGTTAGTAGCAAAAACAGTGAGTTTGTCTGCAAGGAACTATGTATTCTAAAATCAAATGGAGATCTTTTTTTAAGGTTAAAAACTCATCCAATTTTGTGTCTTACAGGGCTTATACTGAGTTCAATAATATATAACTATATTAATTCAACTATGAACCTAGAAACTTGCAGTCACTTGTGGAAGAGATGTATTGTTGCTCTGGAGTGTGCTACTGAATATGTTAAATATGTAGTGAAAAGCTTCTAATCATGTAGTTATTAAAAATTTAAAAAGTATAATGATTAAAAAAACATTAATTCTTCAAAGCATAAAAATGTGTTCCTTAATAATTATTAGATGTGAAAAACATTATTGTGGGAGACAGGCTTGAGCCTAGGGTGAAAGTCTTATTGACAGCAATACAACAGGCCTGAGGCAATGGCCCTACTGCTGGAGCCACAAGGAATGCCTTGTGACATTTGCTCCCATTGGCAGATCATGAGATTGATGCCTAGAGCTTGCCACTCCCTAATCTCCACCCTTGGAATTCCAAATTGCAACACTTAGATATTCCAACAGTCAGGGTCACATGGTTTCCAGGAATCCAGGCTCTGTAATCTGAAACCCATTATGCTAATGAGGCATCCTACCCATTATTCTGTGATAGGACTTAAAGTCTGTTATGCTAATAGGACTTAAAGTCTGTTATGCTAATAAGGTATCCTACTTGCTATACTGTGATAGGACACTAAACCTGTTATGCTAATAAGTTATCCTACTTGCTGTGCTGTGATCAGACCACTACCCCTAAATAAGCTTGTTCCTTTCTGCAATAAAGCAGATCTGTGTCAATGAACCTGGTCTCCTGTGTTTGAATGCAGCTCTGCTGACATAGGCCCCTTCATCAGCCCTGGGGTCTGGGACCGGGCAGAAGTAGTGACAAAAGAAGACAGCACTGGGCAAGCAGAAGAATGGCCTCAGCCCAGGGAAAGTGGAAGAGCAGCCTCTACACCCCTGGGAACGAAGGAGTGGCACCCATGAGAATGGAGGAGTGGCCACCACTGACAGTGACTGCACATTATCACTGAAATCTACATGATGACTTAGTATCCATGCTCAGATGTCAAGGAGCTCAGAAAGTAACCAATTGTGACTAGTAAAAATCTGATATATAGAGATTAGAAATGCATGTGCAAACATCTTAATGTCAATTATATTAAAAATGTTTTCTGCAAAATAATATTTTTCTTAATTAAAAAGTATTTCAATTGTATGGGTATGTGTGTTTTGCTTGGCTATACATATAAATGCACTTATGTTGTGCCAGAAGGTATTGTATAGCTTGGAACTGGAGTAACTGATGATTGTGAGCTACCATGTGGATGCCTGGAACTGAACTCAGGTTCTCTGAAAGAGCAGCCAATGCTTTTCACCAGTAAGCCAGCTCTCCAGGCCCCCCTAAAATTTTTTAAAGCACTGTGACCTGGATGTTCTTCTGAAAAGTCACAGTCCCACCTCTTTCCCATGCTGTGCAGGGGTCAAGCTCATTAAGGGGTGGAATATCCACAATATTGGGCACCAGGAAGGCAGAGCAAGAGAAGACCAGGGTCTGGAGACTGAGAGTGTGTGCCTTTCAAATATGGAAAGGAAAACCCTGTAAGAATCCATGTTTTTGTAAATCACCCCCTTCCAAATGTCTTATAAACTATGCAAAATTCAAAAAGGATGTCTTATGTTGGTCTGTCAGCTCTGGGCTTCAGAGAGCTCTGAGTAGTCTCCCATGAAGGGAGGGAAAAGGGTAAATTTTACTGGAACAAATTGGCATAAAGAGACTGGATAAATGAACCACAGGAGTCCGAGAAAAACACGGAGATGTGGGCCTTGGAAAGCACTGTGGTTTCAGCAGCATTAGGTGAGCCAATTGAAAGGAATTCAGCTTCAGATTTGCAAATTCAGAAGGGTAGAAATGGGCACCCCAAGGAGTCCTGTAAAGTAACATGACCTATCCAAGAGAAGCTGGTGGGAACCCAGTGGAGAGAGTGGCTAAACCCCATATACTAAGGGGGCTAGCTCTGCTCACATGCTTATACAATGGATCGTGAAATATGCAATTAGAATGTCACAAGCCACACAGATGCAGACAGACTCAAAGAGGAAAATCCCTGGGCCAAAGTTGCCCTGTAAATGTGGGAAAATAGCTCAGTTGCTTGAAAAATTGAGTCTGCTGCCACATGGATCTGAAAATACACTGAAGATTATAGAGAGCAAAATATTAGAAGCCTTAGAAGCAAAAGGAGAAAACAGAGAGTGGGTGTGTCCACTACTTTTCATAATAAAATACTTGCCCAAGGCAGAGGACACTGAAAAGGCTAAGAGTTACCCTCAGCCTCAGAGCTTAAGAGAGAGGAAAAACCAGATATTTTAACATATGGAAGGTTAGGGGACCAGGAGTCCAAGAACACAGAAAAAAAAGACATATAGTAGTGAGAAAAGAAACAGCCTAGAAATGAATGTAGTGAAAGCTGCCATCAGATTCAACCTTTGATACAAAAGGAGAAAAAAGTTAACAGTACTATAGATAGAAAATACTCCACACTGGAGACGTTGAAACTAGGAAAGACTTACAAGCAAGCAATCAAAGAGCCCCTCACTACGTGGCTTGTGAGAGTATGGGCAACAGGATCAAACAATGTCAAAGTCCTTCAGAAACTTCACAGCTGAGTTATATAACCACCCATCCATCCTTGTGACACATGCTGTTCAAACCAGGCCAATGCAGGGGGAGCAGTCCCTAATGGAATGGCTGGTGTAAGACATTAAAGATACATGGTCATCACCAAGAGAGATATCCATGATTAACAGGGGTAAGAGGACTATAAAGGAGGGACAGGCATTATTGAGAGAACTAGGTATGATAAAAGCAATATATAATGCCCAGTTCACTGGGCCAGATAAGGCTGTGTTCACCAGAGACATAAAGGAAAATTTAATTCAACTGGGACCTTGAGAATGGTATAGAGTTTTAATGGATTTGCTAAGTCCCTTAATGGGGCAGAATATTTGTAAAGTGAGAGAGACTTTGGCAGATCTAAGTGACTCAATCCAGCATGTAAAATATATCTGTAGAATAACAGAACAACCTACAAAAGATGTAAAAAAAAAGACAAGGCAGAAGAAATGGTCCATTTAAGTTACTTGAAGACAAATGTGGCAAGATTTATGCTGAGCCCAAATTCCCAAAGAAAAAATTGATAGAAAATCAAATTTGGTACTAAGGAGCTTCTGGAAGCATTAAAACCTAAAGAACCGTTTACAAATGTCATTCAGAGGATTAAAAACTGTCCTAGGGCTGGCTAAGGATACCAAAAGATTAAATAAAGTGCATTTCTTTCCAGAGAAAGGTGATGCTAGTGGTAGAGACAGTTTTTCTTACCAGAGCCTCCCCCAGCAGCCAGATATGGTCAATGGAAAGGGACAGATATGGCAACAGTCAGGAGGCAGACCCAGGACCTGCATGACTCAGGGAATCAACAGATACAGCAGGGACAAGAGAGACCCTCTCCCTCCTTAGCCCAGGGCAGGGTCAGGCAAATAGAGCCAGTGCCTGTAAATTTTATCAAGGATAAAAGAATACAAAGAGACTCCATGTAAGATGCCCAGAATGCAGAGTGACTCCAAAGGGATAACTAAAGATCGTAAAGAACTAACCAAATCAATGCCTCTTAACCATGCTATGTTATCTAACAAAGATCTGTGGAGAAAGCAATTAATATGAATGGATAAAACCTTTCCATGCTGCATTAGGTCATTCTAATATATGATGTTAACCTTTGAATGCTTACAGATATGGAACGCATTTGAGATACTTGAAGAAATGAAGATCATCTAGAGGTAGCTGTAAGATTCTTAAGAGTTTTATGATTGGATAAGTTAAAAACAGAGGCACCCAAAATTATAAAACTGTTAAGAAAAACTATAGTACCAGTGGTGGGTTGCCCTCCTATGAGCTGTTGTTCAGAGAGAATCACAGAGCTCCTCAAATTAACCAAGGCTATTGCCACTAATGTCAGTTGTACACTAGAAAGGTAAGTAAGGCCATGCTGTTAAACACATTGGATGATGTAAGCACAGGACAAGAAGAAACAGAGAAACTAAAAACTCCTTGCCACTGAATGGATGGTTTTCATATTGCCAGAAGGTGATATGAAGATGGTTGGGGGAAAAGTATCCCCTATGATTCTGGTCAACAATGGATCCCACATACTGTACACTATAGACATGCCAGGCATTGCCTGCTAGTGCAATAATGGCTAGACTAACATATGTACAACTAACAAATTTCTAATTAGATAAGGCCCACACCTAGAGTGGAACACACATGTGTTGCTATAGTCCAGGCCAAACCCCTGTGTCAGGGAAGGCTACAGACCCCAGTGGGGAAGCTGTTAAAAGTTAACTGTTAAGAATATGGTACTCCTACTGGGATATCTTCTTGGCATTTGTATTTACAGTCACGTTTGTTTAGATGTGCCTACTTCCTTCCATTTGTCTTTATAATAGGGGAAATACCACTGAGATAGATCTGCAGCCATGTCTTGAAGACAAATGATGGGGAGGCCCAAGAGGTTAATATCTTACCATGACTCAAGAGTGATTTCCCTTCATCTGCCACCCCCTCCAATGTTCAGGGAAATTCATGGGAGAAGTGGCAGAAAGTTTGTAAGAGCCAGAGGAAGGGGTGGAGTGTGGCCTGGATATTCCTCTGGTAAGCCAAGGTCTCCAGGCCCATCTCCTTCTCAGGCTTTGTGGAAGTGGTCAAGCCCATTAATGGGTGGAACTGCCACGATATTGGGTTGTAGGAACGCAGAGTGAGAGGTGACTGGGGGCGGGGGATGGATGGTGATTTCAAATATGGAATCTGGTTTTTGTAAGACATCCCCTTCCAAATGTCATATAAACTATGCAGAATACAAATAAGATGTCTTATGTAGGTCTATCAGCTCTGGGGCCTCAGAAACCATGGACAAGAGACTCCCAAGAAAGGATGAAAAGGGGAAAAATTTACTGGAACTAGCACATTGCATTGATTCATTAGGTTCCCAATCAAACAGTAGTAATAACAAAAATAACAATGATGATGATGATGATGATGATGATGATGATAATTTTTACAATTCTATGATCTAGCAATTTACTACAGGCTCAGCATTAGGTCTGTTTGATCTTTTCCTTTCTATTTTGCCTGGGACCGTGTATTTGACTATCATCAGAACTGGACTTGGTAAGGCAGATGCTTGAATTGGATCTTTCTCTTCCTGCTCCTTGTTCTCTCCTGTGCTTAAGGGTTCAGTGAGGCTCTTTCAGTGCAATACCACATCCCTCTAGCATTCCAAGGCAAAGGCTACAGGAAGCTATTTGGAAATACAGGCAGGCACCTGTTACTCAGTTGGGAATTAGGAAAAGTCCTTGCTAAAGACCAAGTTTGTGGTGGTTTGAATAAAAATGTCCTGCATAGGCTCCAAGTATTTGGACATTTTGTCCCCGGATGGTGGCGCTGTTTTTAGGGGATTGAGAAAGTGTAGCTATCCTGGAGGAAGCACATCACTGGGGGTGGGCTTAGAGAGTTCTTAAGCCTTGCCAGATCTCCAGTCACTCTCTTGTTTCCTGTGCCTGCTGGAAGATGCACAACTTAGCTTCTGCTCCTCTTCTCCAGCCACCTCTGCCACCATACCTGCCCTCCAAGATGGACTGAAATTCCCCTGGAACCATAGCTCAAATAAATTCTTCCTTCTATAAATTGCTTTGCTCAGTATTTCTGTCATAGCAACAGAAAAGTGACTAATATAGTAATTAATTACAACCAGAGAGTGGGTTGTTGGCTGTGTAGAACCTGACCATGTGGGGTTTAGAAGAAATGTGGAAGACTTTGGAAGGTTGGGCTAGAAAAGTGGTTGATTGCTGTAAGAAGAGCTTAACAGGCCATTCAGGTAGGGTCCTGGAACAAGGTAAAGCTGAGAACAATGTAGTTCCAGAGGGAAATAAGAACTTAAGCAGCACTTGGGATATTTTGGCAAAGACTCTGGCTGGAGTCTTCCCTAGAACAAAAAGCTTCCCTGAGGCTAAGTTGAAATGTAATGGACTAATTTCTTTGGCAGAAGAAATTTCAAGACAGCCTAATGTAGAAATGGTGGCATAGCTATTAATGGTGACTATTATGCAGATCTACAGTGAAAGAGAGCAAATGGGGCAGAAAGAAACACAGTTTGGATTGAAAAAGAGCATTAGGAAGACAAATGTTGAAGCCCTGGCATGCAATGAAGAGGATCCCATTGATAAGGAGATTAAAGTGATTAAGGAGGGATCTAGAGATTCAAACTTAAACAATGGATAGAGTGTCTCCAGGGAAATACCACACCCAGTTAAGCCTTCAACTTGTGAAAGGAAAATGATGCAGGGGCCACTGAAGAGAATTACTTCTAAAATGGATAAAGCAGGTTAGAGTCCATCACAAACTTCCAGTCAGACTTGGCAGTGTTGTTCACCTGGTGCTGGCTTTAGAGGCATGAAAGATGGAAGAGTGAAGGGGCCATCAATTCTTCCTCAAAGATTTCAGGGAGCCACTGAGGCTAGGTAGCATGCAACAGGAGTTCCCATGCCTGCAAGGGGACCCTGCAAGGCTACTGAGTGAAGCTGTGAAAATGAAGCCTGCATTTCAATGGAGACTGCGAGATGTTGACGATGCCAGAGCTGTGAGACATCTGCCAAGAAGAGCTTCACATAGTGAATGGAACCCGCCCAAGAGAAAACTGTTTCAGGAAACAAAGCTGAAAGGGAAAAGTCATCTAAGCCCTTTGAAACCAAAGTTCCAGATACCATATATAGGGCCATAGGATTTAGTGTTTTCCCTACTGGGTTTTGGTCTTGCTTTGTTCCAGTCTTTCCTTTCTATTTTTGATTTTTGATTTTGTATAGGCTTACAGTTAAGATATTTACCTGAATCTCAGAAGAGACTGTGGACTTTTGAATAGTATTGAGACTGATAATGACTATGGGGACTTCTAAGGTTGGACTAAATTCATTTTGAATTTTATATGATCATAAGCTGCTAGGTGCCAGGGGGTAGAATGTGGTCGTTTGAATGAAAATGTCCCCTATAGGCTCCAAGTATTTGGGCATTTTGTCCCCAGATGATGGTACTGTTTTGGGAGGATTTAGAAGGTGTGGCTATCCTGGAGGAAGGACATTACTGGGGGTAGACTTAGAGAATTCTTAAGCCTTTCCAGATCTCCAGTCACTCTCTTGTTTACTGTGCCAGTGTAGTGATGTGAGAGCTTAGCTTCTGCTGTTCATGCTCCAGCCACCTCCAGCCACCAGCCACCATGCCATGATGGAATGTAATTCCCCTGGAACCATAAGCTCAAATAAATTCTTCCTTCTATAATTTGCTTTGGTCAGTGTTTGTATCACAGCAACATAAAAGTGACTAATACAAAGTTATTGTACTCAACTGCTGGTCCCTAACTCTTCATGACACATCATTTGAATCTGCTGTGTTCCTTGAGAATTCTCTTCATATTTACAAGAAACTGTTCATTTCAAACTAAATAGATTTTTCAATGTGTTTCCAGCTAGTAGATGTTTGAACATGTCTTTTCATTTATAAATGCAATGGTGTCTTTTACCTCAATTTGTAAAACTCCTCTAAATACTTGGGTACTTTGGAGGCAGAAAGATTGTTTTGACTTTGAGTCCAATTTGGACTAAATTCTGAGTTCTAGGTTAGATTAGGCTACTGATCAATGGTCCTTACCACAAAACATCAAAAACAAAAAAAAAATTTTTTGGTCTTTTTGAGACAAGGTCTCTCTTGTAGCCCCAGCTCGCCTGGAACTCACTATGTAGACCAGGATGGCCTTCAACTCACAGAGATCTGCCTGACTCTGCCTCCTGAGTGCTTGGATTAGATGCATGTGCCACCATGCCCAGTTAAAGACAAATTTGTAATAGAGAGGTATACATATCTTAAAGTGATCAGCCTTCCCTTAGATTTTGGTGTTAAGGCTGAGAGTTTGGAATTGCATACAGATTATTTTCAGGATCCCCCTAATTAGATGGATATGTCTACTGAGCTAGACTTTGATCTTTCTCAAGTCTTAATATAGTTTTTCTGATCCATACTAATGTTTAATCTGTGGGTGAAAAATAGAACAAACACCTCTCAAGTTTATTTTACAATGCAAAATGAATTCATTACCTTCAAATATCTTTCAATTCAGTGGAAAAAAAAAATTGAAAAATTCCCTTTTGAGATCATCATCTACTCCACTACCTTATAGTAAATGGAAACAGCCACTAACACATTCCAGTGTGTACAAAGACACTTCACCTGAGGTCTCTCTGCTAAGATTCACCAATAAAGTCTATGCCAACAGTTCAATACACTTGGCACATGATCATTGTTCTAGACTTTTTTAAGTCCCCTGCCAGCCTTCATTAATAATTTAAAATATCATTTTAATCTTGACCAATAATTCCAAAGTCAAAGTCACACATATCTGATTTTTTGTTATACTTCAATATCTACATTGAAATATTAATTTTGTAATATCTATATATTTCTAGCAAAGTACAGATCAACCACAGTGGTGGCTTTTCCTAGGTAGGACAGTTGATGGTACATGTTGGAACATTCCTGCCATCGCAGTGGGACAGTCAACCAGGAGGCTGACCCTGAGCTGGTCTTAGTTTCTTCAAAGAAGAGCATTGTGTTCCAAGACAGCAAAAGGAGAGCCAGAATCCTTCTCACTTTGGAATTTGAGGCAGGGAATGTAACTCATCAATAAAGGCATTTTCTTTGAGTGTGCTGTGTTCCTGAGTTCAAATCTTAGCAATGTAAAATGTAACTGAACAGTAATCTCAGAAACCGTAGGGCTCAACTATTTATTAAGCAGGCCACAGATTCAAAAATAGAGCATTCATTAAAGGAGAAAAATTCTATTCAAATGTGCTAGCCAGAGATCTGAGGGGAGTTACTACAAAAATCTTAGTCTTATTCTACCATGAAGATTAATTTTTCATTTGAAATGGGAATTGGTAAGATACATGAGAATAAAAAAAATGGAGGTGAGGCATCTATGTAGTGGGCAGTAAGTGGAGCAGTTTACTTGAAATACAAACAAATGCTGAATTAAGAGAATGAGAATTTTAAATACAATGACAGCTTGGATGTTAAAAATATGCTAAATATTGATTGACATGATTAAAATGTTAAAAATGAATTGACACGACATGGAAGACTATGACAGCATTCAAGAACTGGAAATATTTTGATGGAGATGACAATAAAATAAATTTAATTTTATGGGAAAATAAGGCTTTAAGTGAAAATTTAAAAATTTATTTTTGCCTCAGGGATTTTGAGCAAGATGTTGAATCCAGTCAAAAATAATTGAGCTTAGTTACATCCTTTTAGCACTCCAGAGCACAAGGGTAATAGAGGAATATACTATAGAATGCATGACATAGCAAAAGTCACAGATATATAATGAAATAATCATGATAAATGCATTTTCAGAAGGCACCATGTTACATGAGTTTACCTGCTCACACGCTCGAGGAATTACAAGGTGGACATCTTTGAACTGTCATGATATATGGTTTATCAACAAAACTGTGTTTCATATCTGGAGAATGTTAAATAGCTAATCATGTCAAAAATATGAATTTTATTGGTACATATAATACATTTGACTGCATAAAATTTACACATTCCATAATAAGAAAGATATTATGTAAAATTCAAAATTGTTAGAATAATTTTTGGCCTGTGAAGATGTCTCAGTTGGTAAAGTACTTGCTGAACAATCCTGAGGACCTGATTTCAGATTGACAGAACCTGCATAAAAGCATATGAGGTAGTGTAATGTCTATAATCTCTGTGTAACGTTACCAGGTGAGGAGATGCAGAAACAGGAGAATTGGCTGTAGTTCACAGGCCATTTAACCTGTGATATGCACATGAAAAGATCATGTCTTAAGCAAAGAGAAAGATAACACTGTAAACCAAGATTTTCCTCTGAGTTACTCATAACTCCATTCCCACAGAGACATCCATGTGCATGTTCACAACAAAAATTATTAGCCAATTCTTAAACAAAAAAATCATAAAAATTAAGTATTTGTAACAATGATAATTATAGACAATGTCACGAATGTAGTGGTTGTCAGGAAGATGGGATCTTTGCGGGGAGAGTGAGGGGTGAAATGATGTAAGTACAGTCATCATGCATGAAAAATAAAAATTAAACATTTATATACACATTTATAGATGTGATATGAATGTGTATGTGTATATATAATATAAATTACATTAGATATAGGTTTGGTAAAGATATATTCCAGAAGAAAAAATAAGGAAATTCTGTGATTAGCATATCAACTTAGTCATTCTGTTTGGCATTATAATATGATTATGTCCAGCCCCTAATAACGTATGTTAGCATACTTTTCAAGCATCATCACCTTATTTCAAGATTATGAAGAAGAAAATGAATAGTTTGACATTGGAAGGTCTAGGAAAGTCAATTACAGAAGCTGAAATTAGAGTGTATGTTCAACTAAATACACTTTGTGATATAAGATATATGAAGTTGGCATTCATTCCTTTACAAGACCATTTTAAATTGTTTTATTTTAATTATGAGAAAATATGTCTGTTTATAATAATAGTTTTCAAATTAAGTATTCAGCAATAATTAGAAAATGGTAAGGAAAAAATTTAATAAACTTCATATTCTTTTATTAAAGATTCATTTTGATTTTTTTAATGTATATGTGTGTGTATGTGTGTGTTTGTGTCTGCTTGCACATATGTATATGCAAGATACCTTTGCACACCAAAAGAAGGTATCAGATCCTTTGGACTTGGAGTTTCAAGTAGTTGGGGAAGATGGAGAGATAGCTCAGAGTTTAAAAGCACTGGTTGCTCTTGCATAGGACCTGTTTTCATGTTTCTGGGACCCACATAGCAGCTAACAACTGTCCATGACACTAGTTCCTAGGACTCCAGTGCCCTCTTCTGAATCCTAAAGGTATGCTAACATACATAAAAGTTACATACTTGTACTTATAAAATGAAAAAAAAAAAAAGAGATTACTTTGAGATGGCTCAATGGTTAAGAGCACTGCCTGCTCTTGCGGAAGACCCAGGTTCGATTCCCAGCATTACCATGGTGGCTAACTACCATCTGTAACTTCAGTTCCAGGGGAATCAATGCCTTCTTCTGACCTCTGCCAGCATTGAACGACATGGGTACACTTACAAACATGCAGGCAATACACTCATACATATAAAATAAAAATAATAAATAAAATTTGTAAAAAATTATAAGAAGGGTTAAGTGATTGTGAGCTAACCAAAAGGGGTCCTGGCTGGGCAGAGAACTCAGGTCCTCTACAACAGCAGGGAGTGCCTTAATCACAGAGCCATCTCTGGGTATATCGACTGAAAGTAAAATTTGGATGGCTTTCAAATTGTGTTTCTTATGATGACATTATAAGGTATTTGTAGGTAGGCTCCTTCATTTCATAATTGTTGATATAGCAATTGACTGCTGCTAGTATTGTAAATAGGAAATGTCTGATGGCTGAACTGATAAATTTATGAAATCCTATATTTTGGCAAATGATAAAAAAATTATAAGAAATCTAGTCATAATTATAAAAGTTGAAGTAAATGTTACATAATCTAGCTTTTGACTTCAGAAAGAAAGATTCTTAACATTGTTCAAAACCAGAAATTAATTTCAGAGACTTATAGTATTAAAAGATTAGCACGGTTGTAAACTTAGAAAGCCTCTTAATTTCAGTTAACCTTTCTGTGCAGTTACTTCTAATTTTCTGTATTCCATGGGAATGACTAATAATATATCTCTTCTTATTCACTTTATAATTAAAACAAAACCTGCTGCACTGGCTCTAGTCTAAGCATCTCACCGATTAATATAACTGAAGTTATGAACTGTGCACTCAGATGCTTTGTTTTGTTCCTTGGTTTCTTTGCTAGCAGAAGATGCATATTTCATCAGGAGTCAAACTCACAAATCCTTCTGGAATATGACTTCAAGGAGAACCATGTCCAAGGCTATCATGGTACTAGGCTGTACTTTACTGCTGCCTTTATTCATTGATTTTTATTTCTTGTCTGTACTTACGCTATCTTTTATATGATCAAATTTTGAGAAGTTTAACGAAGTAATCTAATTCTAGAAGAATTTTACATATGTTTATTTATAATCATATCATGATACCTGATATATTTTGATTTCTTTTAAAAATATTTTATTATTTTTTATTCTATGTGTGCGAATGTATTGCTTTCATGTAGGTAGGTGCACCCATATCATGCACTGCCTGCTGAGGTCAGAAGAGGGATTCAGAGGCCCTGGAGCTGGAGTCACAGATGATTGTTAACTGCCAACACCCACATGGCAGCCAACAACTCTCCATAACTCCAGTTCCAGGGGATTCAACAGCCTCTTCTGTCTTCCTTGGACATTGAATGACATGGGGGCACTTATATACATGCAGGTGACACATGCATGCAAATAAAAAAATCAAAATAATAAATAAAATATTAAAAAAACATAGTACAGACAATAAAATCTTATTTGTGTACCCCAAATGTCCTTCAGTGTGTCCTTGCACCTGGCCCACAAAGAGACCAATTCCTGTTAGACACTCCCTCCCCGTCAAGGAAGCCATATATTTCTGAAAGTTCCTTACGCTGGGTTGGGATTTCCTAGCCACTTCCCTTTCACTGTGCTGGGAATTTGTCAGGTTTTAGCTTGCGTAAGACTTGTGCATGCTGTCCATTGCTTTGAGTTCATATATATGAGTAACTCACCAGAAATCTACAAGACTCTGCTTCCTTGCAGTCATCCACTTCCTGCCCCCATCTCTTACAATCTTTCTGCCTCCTCTTTCACAATGATGCCTGAGTTTTGGGAGGCAGAGGTCTGAAATAGCTGTCCTATCCTACTCAGGGGTAAGTTCTCTGAGGCCTCTTGTTCTCTGAAAATTGACCAATTTTAGTTTTCTGTGTTAATCACCATCTACTGTATAAGAAAACTTCTCTGGTGAGAGTTGAAAGAGGCTTTAATCATATATGTAGAGGTTATAGTGAAGATGTGTCCCTTAGAATTAAGCATCTTACAGGCAGCTATTATCTGTGTTTGAACAGTTATGCAGGTCTGTAGTATTCTCCATCTGTTGCAAAATGAAGTTTTGTGATGAGTGGTGAAGGGTATACTTCCTTGTGTTTATGAGGATGGATATTTAGAATATTTAGAATTTACTGTGGTCTAGGGATGTCCTTTTCTTTAGGATCTGTGACCTGTCCAGCCATATGTACTTGGCTATGTTTACAGAACCACAAATGAGCTCCCTTCCACAGATTGGATCTTAATCCCAAGTAGAAAGCTGCTGATTACCTCCAATATAAGAGTGGGCCACTCGTTTATTAGGCTTTACACCTGGGTTGTACTACTGATTAATTTTCTTCCTTGGCAGCTTGGCAGCTTTTACAGTATCCTCTGACCATAAGTGCTAATCATTAGGGAGGAGGCTTTGAGGCCAGTTCAAAGTTTCAAAGGCTCCAGGTCCTGCTACCAAAGTCAACCTTCTTCAGTAGTAGGGTCTAACCTTCAAGTTCTGTGATATAATCAAGGGCTGTAGCAATAGCCTACATTATTTTGTGAGTCTCTTAAATAAGAAACTTGAAGGCAGGTTTCTCCTAGCTGTCACTGTGTTTTGTTACATAACCTTCTGCTATATACATGCATGCATATATTTATTGCATGTGTATTTTTCAGCAAGACTTTGAACTAATAAATTTTTCTCTGATTTTTCATATCATCTAAGCATTATTTATCTCTCCTTTCATTTCCCCTGCATAACCCTCCCTACTCCCTCCCAAGGTAAAGCACTCCCCTTTCTCCCTTACTGTCACCAATCTCCTACTATCCCCATTTTAAAAAATTGTGTGTGTATGTATGTGTGTGTGTGTGTGTGTGTGTGTGTGTGATGTGCCACTGTACTTGACTGTGGGTGTACTTATGTGTAGGCCTGAGATGATCTCATCTAGTACCTTTTATACATGATTGCATTTATTTTATTATTATTAATATTATTATTATTATTTTGGTCCTTTTGAGACAGGGTCTCCTTGTAGCCCCAGCTGTCTTAGAACTCACTATGTAGACCAGGCTGGCCTTGAACTCACAGAGATCCACTTACCTCTGCCTCCCAAGTGTTGAGATTAAAGGCTTGCGCCACCACACCAGGCAGTGATTTCACTTATTTTTATTGACAGTGCCTTTATTTGAACCTGGAGCTCACTAATTTGACTCTGATTGGCTAGTGAGCTCACAATACTCACGTCCACTCTCTCAGTGAGGCTCTAGGTGCACTCTTCCATAACATTTATATGAAGATCCAACCGAAGTCCTCATACTTGCAAGGCAAGGACTTTAGCAACTGAGTTGTTTCCACAGTCTGCATAAACATCATTTAAAATATATCACTGAATGTATAAGAAAAAGAAAACCACCAACTACTAAAAACAAGAGAGTTGATGATCAAATTATTCTACATCAATTACGATGTAGAATAAATGCACTGTTGCTGCCATTTAGATTGAAATAGGAACCACAGGGATGATGACATGAGTCCTTATGTCAAGGAGTGTGCAATGGTAAATTTCTCAATAACCTGGTTTCTTAAAAGCGAACTTTCAACAGACTAGTAAATAATCCATCTTTTCAACAGGGAAAAACAAATTTTCATTCTCTTCCCAATCTTGGCCAAATGAAAGTGTTTCCAAAGATGTAAACACTTTAATTTATATGAAACACTGACATAGATATTGACTAGATACTTGTACCATATTTGTATATTTAAAAATCTCATGTTATTAAAATTTACAGTCGCTTTTGAAAGAGATGTATTCTTGCTCTGGAATGTGTTACTGAAAATGTTAAAGCTGTAATGAAATGCTTTTTCTAATCATGTGGTTATTAAATTTAAAAAATTAAAAATATTATGGTATAAAATTATCTAACATAAAACAGATTGCTGAGGTGGCAATGTCAAAAGGGCAAGCAAACTTGGAGGGATTTCATCATTAAACAAAGCAGAAGGATTAGCACAGGGGAAATTCTATAACAACAGCTCTGCATTATATGAATTTTAAATGCATATTTAAAAACTACCAGATCACATGTAGAAAATTACTTCCATAAGCAATATATAGTAAGAATCAAAATTATACTAATAGAACTTAAGATAATAGAATGCCTTCCATTTTTATAAAACATGAGAAAAAATTAGTGTAAGAACATAAGGGGTAGCTTTGAAAAATTAAAAAAAAAAATGAGTGTCAAACCCAAGTATTTAAAACAAAAAGGAAATGATCAAATATCTAAACAACCCATTTGTCATTTTTAGTGAAAGAAATTGTAAATGGAGGATAATCTTTAGAGTACAGATTTTTTTTTTTTTTTTTTTTTTTTTGTTAAGAAGAGAGAATGATAATGCCTCAATCTCTTCTTGCATTCCCAGAAATTCAGTTGCTAGAATTGGACAAAAAGTAAGACATTTTTGCTGATGTGATGAAATAAAGGATTTCTAATATTAACATGCTCAATAGATCTGTAGCAAGAAAAATGAAATGCATGATAACATAGACAAAACATAGCAATGGGACTGGAGCAGTGGCTCAGTGACTGGGGGCACTGGCTGCTCTTGCAGAGGACCCAGATTCCCAGTACCCACATGGTGGCTAATATCCATTCCAGGGGATCCAATGCCTTTTACTGACTTATTTAAGGCATTTCACAACACAGGTACACTTACATATATGTAGACGATACACTCCTACACATAAAACATAAATTATAAATCAAATATTTAAAATAAAAATTAGTAATATAAAATGCGAAGAAAAATATTATAAGGAGACATGACTGACTTCTTAAAGCAATCCACAAAAGACTGGAATAAGTCATCTTGACATAGAATTGTATAAAAAAATCTAAACTAAAAGTCAACTGAAACACTTTAGAATATGGGGTCATGAAGAACATTCGCCATTAACAGAATCTCATTAGGAAATTAGTGATTAAAATGTTATTAAAAACAGGGAAAAGTAACACAAGGTTTGGAGGAGTTCCTTGGTTAATCTTGAATGAGAAAGTGCAACATTTTTCTAGCAGTGGTGATGTATAAATCCTATCTCTATAATGCTAGGGAGTCATTTAAATTAAAACAAGATTACTGATTTAAGTGTTCTGATTTGGAAAATTCAAGAGATTTTTTAAAAAGGAAGAGGTTAAGATCTCAGAGAGGATATGATAAAATCTGCTGTTATTGTAGGAACCTGAGAAGGCGGGTGGGTAAGGAATGAGTTAGGTGTAATATCAGTTTTAATAATAAAGTTCAATAGTATCTCCAAGACATAACACTAAAATTTATGAGAAAATTTTGTTTCTCAAGAAGACAGCAAATTGAAGTAAATTGATATAAAGCAAAGTTTAAACACCAATGGAAAGAATTTTCTTTTAAAAATGTGTTTATTTTAAAAAATGTATTTTTTGCTTCTTTTATTTTTATTTTTATTTTATGTGTATGAGTGTATTGCTTACATGTATATAAGTATACCTGTGTCATGCAGTGGCCTCAGAGTTCAGAAGATATCAATAGATCCCCTGGAACTGGAGTCACAGATGGTTGTTAGCTGCCATGGCATTGCTGGGAATCGAATCTAGGTCCTCTGCAAGAGCAGTCACTGCTCTTGACTGCTGAGCCATTTCTTCAGCCCCAAGAAGAATTTTCATATTCATGAGTTGTTATGTCCAGGAAAACAGGTTAGCCATACAATGGAATACTTTCAAAATTATAAAGTATGAAAGAAAGAAATGACCTTTTTATTGTTAAATAAAGCAAGTTAGTATGCAAAAGGATAACCATAGAATACATTCTGTATTAATATGAAAATATAAAATTCATATGTACATGCATGTACTGATGTCATTCCTGTTAGTAGCAGGAATAAACAAGGAACAGTGATTCTGTATGTGTAGGTCTACAGTATAAAGTGTGTTGAAATTATTTGTACTGGTATAAATATATTTTTATTATTTTTGAAAACTTCTTAATTCTGCCTCCAACAGGAGATGGGCTTTGCAGTCTAGTGTGTTTTTAATACCAAAACAGTGCATTCATGTATGTCTTATCTCTTTATGCATAAAAGAAGTTGGCAATATTTATATGCCATTTAATTTAAGTATTTATCAATGCAATGAAATTAAAAATTTCTAAAACATTACTTATTTACTCTTAACATTGTTAAACTTAGAGTCATACATGTCTTTATTGTGCATTTGGACTTTATAATAAAATCCATTCAGCTGAAATATATACTATCGATATAGATATTTTTAAACATCAAATATTTGCATTACATTATCTCACTTGATAAGCCTCTCAGTTTAATATCTTCTAAAGGATTCTCAAGTTTTAAAATAATGACTTTTTCAAATTATCTTTTTTATTGAATTTTTGGCATTTTCATACAACAAAAATTGACATTTAGGTCCCATCTGCATCTCCCCACACTGTCCTCTGCCCAAATTAATGTAGCCTTATATAGCATACTCTGTAGGCCACACACATATGTGACTACAAATGTCCACCTTTGGGCCCACCAAGATTCCCATAACAGTAGGAGATGTCTTGCCCCCTCCCAGCAGCCTCAATTGTCAAAAGTTCCTTAGGTTGAGTTTGGATTTCTTACCTACTCCCTCACGTCTAGGATGGCATTTTGTCTGATAATGACTTTTAATTACACATGTTGGAGATAAATTCTATTCTTACAACTTTAAAATAAGGTTAGGTCATTGATATTTAGACTAGTGTCTTTTGTGTGCGAATGGTCACATAAATCATTGATACTTAAGATTTTAAGAGCATCAACATTTTCACACTTTGTTTCTTTGATATAGATAGTTTTCTGTCTAACTAGTTCCTCAGAATTGAAACATTTTATTCTGAGGAGAGGAGAGAGGCTCTTAAGTTTGAAGAAGGAAAGGAAATTTACAAGATTCTGGAAATTAAGGAAGTTAGAAGATTAACCTACTCTCTCCCTAAGGTTATTTATGGGTAGTAACAATTGCTAGGGAGATGTTATCTGATTCGTTGTTAGGGTACC
Organism: Nannospalax galili; assembly: GCF_000622305.1. NCBI lineage: Eukaryota > Metazoa > Chordata > Mammalia > Rodentia > Spalacidae > Nannospalax > Nannospalax galili. The sequence continues at coordinate 6,377,992 of NW_008349975.1, read as the reverse complement.
CAGCTCTCTGCAAGTTGTGCAAGGAACTGGAGGATTGCAGCTTTCCTGAACTCTCACCCATGCTAGTATGTGCTTTGGGGACTACAAATGCCTGTGAGTGATCCATGCTTTGGTAATTCCTCATCCATAGCCATTTAAGTAATCCTAATGAACTCATTGGTTCCCTAGTCACTGGTAAACTATTCTTGGGAGGAATTATTTAACTGGTTTCTTATTGGTGGCTTGCATGGGGTCAATATACATTTGCTCACATCTCTCCAGGTAATGTAACAAAATTCAGGGCCTCCTGTAGACTACAATCATCCAAATTCACTATGTAGCTGAACATGACTTTGAACTTAACATCTTTGGCCTTCACATCCAAGGGTATGGATAACAGGAGTACAGCAACACTTACCATGAACATTTAGAATGTTTTCTATGTAGCTGAATTAAATGAAGAATAAAAGTGGTCCCACACAGAGAATGTATGTCTGAGAGAATCCAGCTCAAAGTGACACATCTACAGTGCAACCACTACACCTAAGGCTTATGGAACAAAGCAGAACCGGATTTACAGAGAATACTAATACATCCCTCAACTCTCACCAGTGAAGCATCCTCATTCATAAAGTGCAATGCACTCAGAAGGTCACAACTGGCTATGTTTTAGAGAAGAAGAGACTGCAGAGTTTCCCTGGATAAGACTCATATGAAACCTCACCTACCCAAAGCTCACGAACCATTGTGGAAGAAGAGGTAGAAAAGCTGCAAGAGCAAGAGTTGTAGTATGAACATAAGGAAACAGAGGCTTTCAGGTCACTGGGAACTTGATCGTATGAACGTGCTACAAAATGGTGACAGCATGCACAAGACCCATGCGGACTCAATCAGACTAAAGTCCAGCATGGAACGAGGGAAATGGACAGCAGGCCCCAACCTTATCCTAGGAACTATTGTCAACTGAGGACTTCTAGATCAGGAAGACTAGACTTTCTTTAAGAAATTGACTCCAGATAGGTTGACTAGACCCCAGTGCATGAACTTGCACCAAGGGATATCTGGACACAAATGACTTGATATGGCTTAACACATATGACAGAATGCATGAAATCCAGTGAGAGGGTATGGGGAGGCACAGATGAGGGAGGATTTCTAAATTTGTTTAAGGTGTATTATATGAAATGCACAAAAACTCAATAAAATATTTTTAAAAAGATGAAATCACAACAGAAAAGTAGCAAGCATTTCATCAGAAGTCACAGTCATAGATCATTAGAAAGTAAAATTCTAAAATCAAACACTAAGCATAATTTTATCACAGATTTGGGTGATGGACTTAGTAAAGTTAGAGCCTCCCTGAAAATTGAAATAGTTGAAATTTTGACGTTCATAAACTTCAGGTTTATTGACAACATACCATGCCTTTGTTCAAAGAGAAAAAACATATATGTTTAAGGGCTTAGATATAAAGCTCAATTAAGTACTTGACTTTATATTATTCTTGAAAATGCACAGTTTTTATGGCCTGAGTGCATACTGGTCAAAAATAAATGATAAATTAATTTTTCTTTAGCATGGACTTGGAATTTTAAATGAAAGAACCAACTGGTCATAAAATATTCTCCCGGTTTTATACTTTTTAATGAGTTAAAGGTTTAAAAAAGTGCTCATAATAAATGAACTGAACTGTGAGCATCACTTAGCTGACAGGGAATAAAACAGAACATGGACTTTAAGATAACATGTAAAACAATCAATAATTTTTTGAAGTCAGCATGATTCAATTTGGTTGTTTTTTTAATAAATTGATATATCAATCTATAAAATGATCTTACCTGTGGGATTTGTAAATAATAGGCTGATTACAAGTGGTTCTATAAAACATGTGGCACAGTGTATCTTTTTCATTTGTAATTTATTGTAGCAAGCTGAAAGATGTTGCTGTGGGTATGTTTTCTATCATTTTCCTAATGCATTATTTTGATAATATTTCTAGTCATACAATAAAACCACAGCTACAATTTAGGACCTAGATTCTCTCCTTATCTTATGGAATTATATCGTTGCCTCAATTCTAATTTTATTGACACAAAATACATAAAATGATTGGTTTAGAAAAAGTAATAAATCTCTTTATTCATTGAATATAAATGTCTTAAAATGCTCTATACTTTCATCTTCAAATATCTTACTTTCAGAGAATCAGACAAAGAATAAGTCACTGTGATTGCCAAAGTTTCGTTCCCAAGGCCTTTTTCTCTTACACAAACATTATCAAAAATGAATAAAGAATTCTTTTAAAATGTAGCATATTTATAAGTGGCCATGTTGTCAAACTTATTTCTAAATATTCATGTTTATGTCCATATTTAGTACTGCTCCCAGGCTTCATCAGATTTCCTGCTGACTGAAGTGGGCCAAGGTTAGTGCAGAGACTCATAACTGATTAACTGGTTAAAGTGATAGAACAAATGATGGTGGAACAATCTATCCTGAGTACGACATCCATCCCATCCCATCAAAGGATCAGGGAGCATCATGGAAGAGGGAGAACGAAAAAATATAGGAGAAGAGTCTTCTCAATATAACATAATCATTGAACTCATACTCATGGCCGTTGTGGTTACCTGCGTGATACCTATGCATGTTGGTCCTGTAAAGATTTCATCATGGATGGAGGATGGGCTTTTGAGGTTCCCCTTCTTTCTGAATGACTGCGAGCAGTTAATGTTGGCTGGGGTTGTGGGAGGGATGGCTATCTTTGGGATTTATTTTAGTCTATTGTACACTTAAAGAGCTCTCCAAAATTCAAAATATTTTACTGTTAAATATTTTATTGCTCCTTAGTTTTTCCTTGAAAATTTTTTGATAACGTCTTTTTTGTTATTCCCCTTTTAAAATTTAATGGAAATTGTCTTAATTTTTAGAGATTATCATACAACATCAGCACAGACTTTTCATGAGTTTAAATCGCTGAACAGGTTTATTATGTAGTTTCTTTCTTTGTTTCAATGATTGTTTTCAGCTTTTGAGACAGGCTATCAAGTCACTCAAGCAGGCCTCCAACTTGCTATATAGCCAAGGATTATGTTCAATTCATGATTCTCCTGCTCCACCTCACAAGTGTTGGAACTACAGGCATGCAGCTCCACAACTGGATGCAGACTTACTATGCTGTAGAGAATAAAAGTTCATAAAGGCAAATTACGTTTTGGATATCTTGGTGCTAATACTGATTATTGGAATGAGTCAAATAAAGTTGACTACCACTGGATATTTGGAGAGAGATAAATGATCGGATTATCAAGAAACCCTGAGAAAATAGTGACTTGATTTACTAAATAACCATTTTAACAACATGGCAATTTTGTGTGACTTTTGTATAGATCTGACCTTTGAATCAGATGTGTCTGCCTTAGCCTGTGTATGCCTGTTTGTCTACTTAAGTGCTGCTGTATACTGGTAGTCAGTAAAGCATGTCACATATCCCCAGGGTTACTCATAATGTTTTCATCTTCCCAGCCTAACATGGACACACCTCCTGGCTTTGGAGCTTGGATCTCACATATGTACAATGAACTTCAATCTGTTTCTGTTTCTATTTAGCTGTAGGAGGAGACAAAAGCTGAAAAATGAAGACATTACAAACCATCATCTCCTCAGAAAATCATCAGGTACTCCTTGTGCATCATCTTCTGATTCCTTACACATACCTAGAGTATGCAGAAAGGCCTGAGAGACCGTTATGTACTTGAGGACATCACCTTGGTTCATACCAGTGGCTTTCAACCAGACTTTTGTACCAACTCATTACTTATTCAGAGTAGTCCAGGACTTTGATGAGAACACATACCATCCACAGATCACCTGCAAGCTATTAGAGGAAACCTAGACACTTCTGTTTTCCTTTACATTAATTAAGAAATTTCCAAGGAAACAGAAACTTCACAGCCTTTACTAATTCAAAGGTGGGTGATATGTGAACTGATGTTAAGTGTTGCTACCACATACAATTATTTTTTGAGGATTCTAAATAATATTTAACTTTCTTTAGAGTCTGTAATGTATAAAGTTTTCAGTTGATATATACTCACATCTGTTTCTACTATTTTAGTAAAATATTCAACTTTGATAATACAAATGCTAAATTAACAAAATGTGTCCCTGCCTCAGTGTGAAGCAGGAAGTATACTACAAATTCTTAGATTCATTAATTCACTGTATTCATCCATTTTTATAACTTCTTTAAAGTTTGACCTTTACAAATGCCATAATTCTATGCTTGTATTTTTTTGTAATTTCCATTATACATCATCATTTTAAGTACAATATGAATGTGGTTCTTGAATTAGTTACTTGAAATAGACAATTTTCTAAAATATAAAATAAAATGCCAAATGTGAGATTTTTACATCTTAAATTATTTTTCTTTATTTTCTTTAGACAGGAATTTAGGTAGTCCAGGCTTGTTTGGAGCTACTTATGCAGATGGGGAGTATCTTGAACCCCTGATCCTCCTGCCTTTACTATGCAATTACTGAGATTACAGACATGCCATTATGCAGAGTTATAGCTTAGATTTTAGTGTGGAGTACATATTTATAAGCATAACTAAGTGTACTAAGAAGAGGTAGCCCAGTTTTAGGCAATGGCATCAGGTGGTTAACATATCAAATTTCATCTAAAATCTCTCTGTGTCTCTTTATGTCTTTTTCACACACACATGCAGACACACAAATCTGTATGTGTACTTGAGCAGACATGTATTTGTCCACAAATGCAGTCATTCTAGTTTGTTTTTTCCTCTTCTATAACAAAAGACTATCACAGACTAATTTATAAAGAATACATTTCCAGACTGAGAGTACAGCTAGAGTAGAAAGAGACCAGACTCATCACAATCCATCACTAGCCCATTCCTTTGATAAATAATCTGTTCTCATTATAAAGGCATACATATTTTTATTTAAATTTTTGATAATTTAATAATGACTACTGTATTTACATCATTTCTATCTACCACTCTCCTCTCCAACTCTACTCATGCCCCCCTTCCTGTCAAACTTTTGACCTCTTCTTCTATAATTATTGTTGTTACATATACAAACGCACATACACATACACACAGAGACACAAACTATCGAGTCCATTTAGTGTTTCTCTTATGTACATGTATTTAGGATTTACTTAGAATTGGGTAACCTATAAAGGGGCTCTTTCTTGAAGAAAACTAATTTTCTCCCTCAGTAGTCATGGATTAACTTTAGCTCTTCATCTAGGAGTGTGAACTTGTGACATTTCATCAATCCACTACACATGTCAATGGTATTGTCATTATACAAGTCTTGTGTAGGCAGTCATACTGAGATTTCACTGGTAAAGAATCCTTGTCATATTTAGAAGATATTGCCAAACATTAGACATTCAGGTGCCCTGGGTCTTATGGTCTGTGATATTCCCTGGACTTTAACTTATAGGGGTTGTTCTGTAGATATCCTAACTGGGACTGGTCATACCAGAGTCACTTATTCTCTGCATTTTGAGCTGTTGCAGATTTCTGTAGTAGCTTCAATTAGCTATCAAAAGAAGGGTCTTTGATTAGGGGTCAGACCTACACTTATCTATGTGTATAAGGATAAATATTTAGAATACATTCATATATTATATTGGTTTAGGGAAATATCAAAAATAAATTCTCTACTGGGGTCTTTGTTTTCTCAAGCCATGGGTGGCTGTCTAGGGGTTATAGTACTAGGCATGAAGTCCTTCCTATTGAACAGTCCTTAAATCTGATTAGATAGCTGTTGGTTACCCCAAGATCAACGTGTAGCTATTGTTACTTTGGCAATATTTTGCTAGGCCAGTCGTTGTTTTTCATAGACTTTATAAGTCAATAGGACTATTGATTGATTTTTCTACCTTGACAGTTTGCATAACAACTTCTGAAGTTATGAGAGCGAGTTGACAGACAGAAGCCTTGCAGAACACTTCCAGCTCAATTCGTCTAAGGCCTTGGTCCAGAGTGTATATCCTCAGTAATAGCATCTTTCTTTCAAGTTCTGATAGGTATCAAAGGACAGTGGCAGTAAACTGTGCTCCTTTCCTTTTTCTGGCCCTCTCCTAAGCAACAACTCAAGGGAGGTTTTTCATGCTTGTACTGGGATTTTGTTAGGTAATGTGTGGCTCCTGAAGGGAACATATATTCTTCCCTTGCAGTGTAAACATATTGTATACACACACACACATACATACATACACACACACACACGTGACAGAACGCTTATAAAATAATGTTTCCCTATGTCTTTTTGAAAGCATCCTTATTGTTATTTATCTTTTCTGTCCTCCCTCTACCTCTGCCTCTATATTGTCTTCTCTCCCCACTTTCCAGTTAAACACCTCCCCCTCTTCCTCCCTTTGTTTTTCATATTCACTTTGTACTATCATCCCTGTCTCTAGTGCTTCTTCTCCCCCTCCACTTGGTTCCTTTATACTTTGATGCCTTCTTCTCTTACTTTATGTTTATATACTCAAATCTAAAGTGTCAGAACTAGGATCCATAAATAGGAGAGTACATGTGGCATTTGTCTTTCTAGGTCTGAGTTACCTCAGTGTAATGTTTTATAGCTTCATTCATTTAACTGCAAGAGCATGAATTCATTTTTCTTTCAATTGAATAGAATTCTACTGTGCATAAGCACCACATATTCATATCCATTAGACAGTCAAAGGATGTGTAGGGTGTTGCCATTGCCTTGCTATTGTGAATAGAGTGGCAATGATCAGGGTTGAACAAGTATCTCCATTGGGATAGGCCAAAGAGTGGCGTAGCTTTCCCACCTCCAAGCATCATCATAGTGGTGCTGAGATGCCAACATAGATTTTTTGAGGGCACATTAAAACCATAGCATTATCTTAAATATGTCTACATATACATTGGCGTATTTAGGCATCTTTTAATCTCATTCTTTTCTATATTTACCTAAGCATGTTCATGTTAGTCAAATATTTTAATGTTTTGCTTTTCCATTTTATGTAAATTTTGTATTTTTACTAAGTATACGCATATATTAAATTTTTAGAAATTATATCATTTTGAATAAATGTGACTTTTTCCAATCTGTTCACTGTGCACAATCAGTTTAGAACTGAAACTTCTGAATAGAAACATCTAATGTGGTATTTTCAGTTTGTTATTCGGTATTCTGTTTTAACTCTACTCTCCCAGTGAAAGACAAATAGGGAGCAACAGTTCACATCTGAACATTGTTCTCATATGTTTGTGAGAGGATTTCCTTTGTATATAAAAATAGAATCATTAGTTCAAATGATTTACATGTGTTTAAATTTCAAAGTAATAGCAAATACATTCCAGTTTATAAAGGAGATATTCCCCGTTTGTCTGAAATTATGGAACATTTACAATCTTTTCACTTTCTTCAGTATTCCTCTAAGGACGTTTTATGATAATCTAGATCAGTTAGTATATGACACATCAAATACAGAAAAACCTAGGCAGAGCTATAATCCAAATTTAAACTTGTAATTAACATAGCTTTAGAAAAAAACACTTTGACATTTTGAAAAATATAGATTTATAGCATTATTTCTCCTTACGCTTAAAAATAGCCCTTCTACATGTTCAATTACTTGACTCTGACTTTATATAAGAATTATTCTTTTAAATTTTATTTATAATACTTCTATTTTTCTTGATTTCAGTTGTTATTTTGATAACTTTCCTCATCTTGCTTTAATTTGTTTAATATTTTAATTAACCATTCCTGTGATGGCTTGGTTTTATATTTTCATAATTAATTTCTTGTTATTGGTCATTATTTTACAAAAAACCCTATCATTCCCTAAATATAAAATGAAATATTGAAATACATATTATTTCTTATGCGTAAATTGCATGGTTGATTTTATCGTTATATTAATTTATCTGTCAGAGAAATGTTAAATTATTCACAATAATTATGCACAGGTTTACCCTAAGGGTTCCTGGTTTATTATGTTTCCCGAGTGTAATTATTAATAATGACACTTTCATAACAAAAGTATCAATTTGAACTGAAATTATGTGCAAAACCAAATTTTATTGATCTATTATGCTATCTTAATATTTAATTTATAAGGATACTATGTTATGAAACATAATAATAGGAAAATATAGCTAATTCTTTTAAAAGTACAAAACACTAGGCACTCTTCAATATAATTAGGATGACTTAAATAGTATTCAATGCAATCTTGAAGAATATTATTTATTATTTTACATAGATAACAGTAACAAGAACAGTGAATTAAGTACTTTGTCGAGACTCAGTGCACTATACCTATGTATAATTATGTGCATTTATGTATATATAACAAAAATAATAAAAGAAGAGAAGCAGAAATTGAGAGTGAGGGGGACACTGAAAAACCTGAGGGGATGGGAGGCATGAAAATAATGCAAATATAATATTTATGTATGAAACTCTCAAAAATAAAGGCATCATAAAATTAATATATAAATAAGAAATACCATGATTTCTGATTTCATTATGCATTTATAATAACTGTATACAATGCTAACCCAGCATGAGTATTTTAGAATTGTGTATATGATATAGTAAATGTAATATTTAAGGAAAATATGGATTTTGACCCTTGCTTATGGACTTTTACCCTCTCTCTTTGTCAGGATATCCTCAGTTGACAAGTTTGTGTTTCCCTCTCTAACACAGCCAGAACTACTGGTCTTCTGTTCTGATGAAATTCCTCAATTCTGTTTGTCTCCGATGGTGACTTATACAATGATCTTCAGACAAAGGATTTTTTGAACATTTGTTATCTTTATGAATTTATAATAATTTGCCTAATTTGGAGGCTGTAGAGATCTTCAATCAATGTGTAAGTTTCCTTTTCATTGTAACTCCCTTCCTAAAGTACAAAAAGATGAATGCTTCCTCCTTTCAAAGTCCAGATTTCAAGGCCTGAGAGGCTGAAATCTAAATAAGCCTGCTTCCTGCATCTCCCGTGGTCATCTTATCTGTCCCACAACACAAATATACTTATTTTTGCTTGGCAAAAAAAGCAACATATCTACCTCACCCAATCAAACCATTAGACATTAACGGATTGCTGTCTACAATAACCTTATGGGAAATCTGTGAAAAGAATTTCACACTGAGCCAGTGAACCCATTCAAGAGAAAGAACACATTCAAATAGGCACAAAATTAGTGCAGTAAATACCTTCAGCCCATCTCTTTCCACAGATGTGACATTGTTCTGAAACCATTGGCATTCTGGTTCCCAGGATCCTGTTTTGAGTAAGTGTAAGCAGAACAGACTTTGCTTAAAGTGTTCTAAATTGTCTAGGGCTGCCTCAGAACTGGGATTGGTTTAACAATAGCTTAAACTATAGATTCAATGCTGCATATACTGAAATATAATTTTAATAATAGAATTTTTTTAAATAGAAAAAGCCTTTTATATCAAATTCCTTCATCCTCAGACTTGATGCATTACCTTATTCATGCATTACACCACAGGTTTCTTTTAATATAGATATGTTTTTGTTTTGTTTAATTTCATAGATTGTGGAAATATTAATGCCATTTAAACTATGTTTTTAACAAAATAAAAGTAAATTTCTAAAAGTGGACTTTTGTTTTACAAGTTGTGAACTTTTAACCTAGAAATCTAAAATTCTGTATATTCCATAACCCAAAATTTGAGCAGAGCATGACACCGTATGTAGAAAATTCTGTGCCTAATGGTTAGAATAGAGATGTACCCAAAATCTATAAAGTTAAACCCATGCTGAGTGCACAAAGAATGCATGAAAAATACAGGGTTTGTGTACTTAGGCTTGGTTCCAAAATTTAAAAGAAATGCAAAAATAATCCAAAATTTGAAATAATTCTGATTCAAAACATTTCAAAGGGTATTCAACATTTATTTTTCTAATATATTTATTTCCTCAATAAAGATCTGTTTTTTTCAATATATATTTATAAATTTAATTGTAGACATTGCTGTGGTAATGTACTAACAGAACTATAGGACTACCTACCTTAGAAAGCATCATTAAAACACACAACCTATGTTCCTTACTAGGAGCACACAGCATTTGCTGTCTTCACTGATAACAGTTTTGGATCCTACTCCTGGACATTAGAATGTTTTATTCTCATAATCACATTAGTTTCTGATGCAAAATAAAGGTTTTCTTTATGTTATTTTCATAAAGGTAGATAGTATACTCTGATAATACTCAGCTCCTCAATTGCCTTTTCTTGTTGTCTTTCTCCTCTAATTGATTCTTTTCCTTTACTAAAATAGTCTCTTCTGAAGAACTGATTAAGTGCACTTCATTTTTTGTTTTGTGAAGATACACATAGTTTTTTTTTTTTTTGATAGTAGTACATATAATCATAGGATTTTCCACACCTGTGCGTTGTGCTGTGCTCAGCTTGTGCTATAGAGATTTCAGACAACTCAAGGTCCAGCTACAACATAGTTCCTTCTCTACAGGGGTTCTGCTTCCCAAGGATTGCCCTCAGTCAGTGAGTGATCATTGAAAAACTACTGGTACAGACAGGTGCTGTCCTGTGAGAAAATGGGATGTTCTTTCAAACAGCAAATTATTTCAAGAAAGCCACATCAGCTTGGTAGAAATTCATAGAGAACTCAGCTGCAGATTAGGAATTTTTTGACACATGTCCTCATTAGCTGCATCACACTGTCCCGCAGTCTGAAGTTTCTCCTCAATTCTTTCCTTTCCCTCTCTTCTTTATTCTTTATCATAGAGTAATATCCTCTTATTTGCAGATGATACTTTATAGGACTCAGTGCATGCCTCAAACAATTGTAGAATGCACTATAAAACAGCTTCTGCAAATGTGGTCTATCTCACTCAAAATATCTTATTTTGCTGTACTTAAGATTTTGTGAGATGATACAATGTCTGTGTTATGATATTAAAGGTGATAAATTATGTGGGCATTGTTATATATTATCAATTATAAATTAGAGGCTTAATTAGTGAGCAATGGATAGGTAACTTACACAGCAATGGTACAAAGGACAAAGGAATAAGACACTTCCCAAGAAGGATGGGGTAAGACTATACATGGCTTTGTCATGCTATTCATAAAAGCACTGCATTTAAAAATTACAAGTAATTTCTAGAATTTTCCATTTAATATTTTCTGAACATGTTTATCAATAACTATAATCAGGGAACCTGAATCTGTGATAAGAGGAAATTACTGTATTGCCTCCTAGTAAACCTCTTGCATTTGAGGGCTTATAAGAATCCATTTCTTTGGGGACCTAAACTAAAAGAAAATATCTCTATCCAGAGATAACCTCTCCATCCCAGTCACTTGTTCATTTAAAACCAACAAATCACATATAATCAAAGTATATAAGCATATAATCAAAGTATATAAGCACATACACACATAACTGACCCCTAGTGAACCTCTCTAAGATAAAGAATATTGTAGACTTTGAATTCCCTCCTTGATTATTTTTATAATAAAATTTAACATAGAAATCACCAAGACGCAAGGGAATTTTCTTAGGATCCCTTGCTCCTGCTGCTATTAGACAAACCATATAACACATCTTTATCTGAATATTTCATAGTTTATAACTTTGCTAGGGGAAACAGAGTGACTTACAAAGGCAGACACCTGGCACCCCACACCGGTGCCCCATTCAGCTCTGTGGCTCAGTGGCCCACCATTCCAGATTGCTTTTGTGCCCCACCCACAGTCTCCATTAGCTTTTGTCCACATCTGGTGGGGGAAATGCCTCCTCTAGCGCCCAAGCAGGTGAGACACCAGGGCCATTTTTTTGATGCCCCCACTTCTCTCCAAGGTTTTCCTAAAGCTCCTCCTTCCTGGCTAATTCTCCACAGCCAATACTCTGCCCAAGGCCCTGACCCTGGGAGGAAAAAGTACCCTTTGGGAAACAGTGAAAAATAAATCATAATTGCTATTTTATAGTTTCATTCTATTTTCTACATGATTACATTGTGAAACATTTTTTGTTGATTTATTTTTTTATTCATTTATTTAGTTTTCAATTTATGAGACAGGGTTTCCCTACAGATACAGATGGCACTTGAACTCTGTGTAGATCAGGCTGACCTTGATCTCCCAGAAATCTTCCTACCTCTGCTTCCCAAGTGCCAGGATTAGTGTGTGCCATCATGCCCAGTGTGAAACACTTTTAACTAGTTCTGGTTGCCAGTTGATTATATGATTTCTTCATTTGTAGGGCAATTTTGATTGACTTTTAATGACCTCATGGATATTTTCAAAGTTTTCATTTAGATTGCATATATGGGTGCCATGTTTCCTAAGATTTATGCTTGAAAATATAAATATTGTTGATAAATTGACAAGGGTTAAAATGTAGTTATTTTATTAGATGTATAATTATTGGGACATGGGCTTTCACACTAAAACTGTGACTTCTCTTGTCATCCTCTCTTCTTTCAGCATAGCATTATCTCTGATTCATAAAATACATTTAACTTCTTCCAAAATTTCAATTTAAGCTGACAAAAAGGTTAATCTGATTGTCCCAATTTATCTTTCTTTGTCAGAAAATGAGACATCAATCAACTTATCTGCTAAAGGGCTACCCTTGTGTCAGGCACTCACACCTAGCAAAAAAAGTTAATCATCTTCCAGTAATCTTTTCCCCAGGTGACATTATTGGAAAGTGTTCTGAGAAGAGGATATGGATAAGGAGATAAAGCACTAGAACTGATTGAAAAGGAGACTTTAGGCATCTTTAGAGGAAGTCTGTCACTCTGATACCTATCACAAATTTGTCATACTCATTTGACAATAGATGGTTTAGGATGATATTTTTCACCATTCAGATAACTCTACTTGCATGGAACAATAAGTTAATGACGAAGAACCAGCTGCAGATTATTCCCCCAGCTTGATTCTTTTGCCAGGGCTACCAACTCCAGATACAAAACCTCCAGGAGAATATGACCAATAGCACAGAAAAATCCTTGACTAATCTTATTGGTCTTGTTATCAGGGAACCATGCCAAGGGTACATAAAGATATAGGACTTTGAACAGAATATAGTTTTCCTCTTCAAACATGGGATCTAAATTCTCCCAGATATAACTACGGAAATGAAACAAGAATCTTTCAACCTAATGCAAGTGTTCAAGACTTCTCCTGTGCCTATATAACAACAGCAACAAATTCATTATGTTTGTGTTCTTTCTTGAAAAAATATTAACACGATAACGTATTATGTTGATAATAAAAATATCTCTACTATTGATAAGATGGCCAAATTTATAACTCATACAATACAGTCATACAGATGTCATAGAAAGATTTATTTTGTGGTTTTAAAGTTTTCTGACTAGGTGTATAGTAAATTTAAAAAATAATATTTGCTTAATACAGTCATATATGAGAATAAAATTTATATAAGAATACAAATAATAATTTTAATGCAGTTGAAACAATTGAACAGTTTATAAAATCTATGAATTTGATGGGTTCAAATTAAATTTCATAAATGGCATCATATAATTTTATAATTATCTTTCTTCAACAGAAATGAATGAATAAATGCGGCTGCCGCCAACTGGGGTCGCCCCTCCACTCTTCTGTTGTTGGGTGCTGTTTCCAGGCACAGCTCCTCTGCTCGTACCGGAGCCACCTCCCATCGCAGGGGTGCTGCCTGCGAGCATACGGGCACCACCTCCTGTGCACAGCCTAAAATCGCATGGGAGCCACCTCTGATCACATAGGCACTGCCTACTGTGCGCCACCTCCAGTCACATGGGCACTGCTGTGAGCACAAGGGCACCGCCTCCTAGTCGCGGCTCCTGAGCACTTGAGAGCCTTGCTGCAGCCGCAAGGTGTGGTTATTCTCCTGCTCCTTGCATTGCTGAGGCAGCTCTTCTGCTCACCCGGTGCTGGGGCAGCTCTTCTGCTCCCTGCTGGCTGCCTCCGATCTTCACTAGTTCTGCCAGGTCCCAGACCCCAGGGCTGGTGAGGAGACTGTGTCAGCTGAGCCGCATTCAGACACAGGAGACCAGGTTTGTTGATGAAGATGCAGTTTATTATAGAAGGGCACAAGCTTACATAGGAGTAGGGGGTCCAAACAAGAAGTTACAACTTAGATCTTTGGCAGGGCTGTGTCCTATTATGACATCACAAGTCAGGCACCTCATTAGCATAATAGGTTTCAGGTTACTTTGGTTCTGGTTTCCTTATCAGGCCTAGTTTCCTGGGAATCACATGACCCAGGCTGTCTAAGTGTTGCAATTTGGGATCTCAAGGGTGGTGATTAGGGCAGTGGTGAGCTCTAGGCATCAGTCTCATGATCTGCCAATGGGAGCAAATGTCACATGGCATTCCTTGTGGCTTCAGTGGTAGGCCGTGGCTTCCAGCCTGCTGTATGGCTGTCAATAAGACTTTCACCCTAGGCTCAAGCCTGTCTCCCACAAATGTGAAGTTCTAGTTAAAAGGACATACAAAATCCACAAATTTTGTAGATATTGTGGAAAAGAGCACCCTATGATAATTTCCATGGTCAGAGATTTTCAAATTCTTCATATGCTGGGATGTTTATCATTTATTTTCATTTTTAATTATTCGTTCATGTGCATGGATATGTGCAAATAAGTACAGGACTCCAGAGTCTAGAAGAGGGCATTTTACACCCTGGCAATGAGCTTACAGGTGATTGTGAACAGCTGAACATGGGTGCCAGAAACTGAACTCAGGCACTCTGCAAGGAGAGTGTTCTTCATTTGAGAGTTTTTACTATTGGCATTTTCACTCATTATGAAAAAAAGAAAAATAAAATATAAACAAATACCCCAAATTTTAAATACCTGCGTTATCAGTCTCTTTAAATGACATTAAAAACAAGAGGCATAGATTGCTTACAGCTATAATATACTTCTGTGCTGATAATAGAATTTTTCATCTCATTGAGAGGAACCTATTTTGCCTTAATGTAATTTTTTGATGGCCCAATTTACAATCCAAATGATAAGATTATACAATTTTGAAAATAAAGTTTTATTTTTGATATTAAAATTTGTCCAAATTGGGCACTTGTCATAAAAAAAGGAAGCAAGATCATAGAGTTTTAAATATTGTATGTTTGATTGCATGTCCTACCATGTATAACGCTGGCAAGAATGGTGTGTATTACAGGTGAATTTTGTAATCTATACTTTGCTATCACTCTCACTGGAAAATTAAGTCTAATCACCATACCTTGAATCTAGGATCATTTTAGTGAATTGTTTGATTAATATAGTGCAGTTAGTGTGATTTGTGGGACTTCTTAATCTATGGTATACAAAGTAAACCACAAAGTCAAAAATAAATAAATACCCCCCCCCCCCGTCTTCACCTTGACTTCTTAACACAGTCACGGGAATAGCAAGAGCTGGCATTTAGGAAGGTGTACTAGTGTTGAAGCTGTCTTGGACAATATTAGACTTGGCCTCTAAAACAATGAAGAAGTCAATCATTACAAGTGAAATCCTTAAAATTAGTAATTTGGCAAGCTGAGCGCATCCACTGTCAAAAGGCAGAAGAAAGGACAAGACAAAACTTGCACAATCCTTACTAATAAAATCATAATTTGAATTTGAATGATTATCACATTAGTAAATAAATGTTACACAGTTTTAAATGAGAACACACTTTCTTACCTAAAATTGAGTGCTATTAATGACATCTAAAACATTTGATAAAGATTTGGACTGAGTAAAAGACAAAGGGTACCTAAAATGTAGAAATGTTAGTGCACACTGAAAGCAAATAAGATATTGTCACTGGAGGCTGAGATGAAAAAGTTATTGTAAAATAGTGGCAGAAAGTTTAGAAACAATTTTACCTGAAGTTATATGAAGAGGTGAAAATTTGTATAATAGATTTGGCATTAGTTATTTTTCTGTTGCTGCAATTAAAAAAAAAAAAAGAAAGAAAAAGCAACTCTGACCAAGACAACTTATAGAAGGAAGAATTTATTTGGCCTAAGTTTCCTGGGGGATAACACTCCATTATGGAGTGAGGCATGGCGGGAGGCAACAGAATGCTGAGCACTTGCATCTTCAAACATGTATAGGGAGCATAGAGAGAGACAAACTGGATGCAGGGAGTGGGCAAGGCTACGAAATCCCAGTGCCAACCCTAGTGGCCTGCTTACTCTGTGCACCTCCTAAAGCTCTACAAACAGTGTCACCAATTGGGTCAAGTGTTCAATACTTGGAGCCTTATTCAGTACACAGTAGTCTGGCATATTTGGTTAAAGAAATTATCAAGGAGAATATAGAAAACATCCCATATATTATAAAATTTCTGCACTTTTTGATGTAAACAGAATGATAAAACATTTAAAATTACTTTTTTCAGTAAAATAAAAAATATAGTGTTATTCTGTGTGTTCTAAAAGCATTGCATATATATATACACACATACATATATATATGTGTATGTATATGTATATAATGTGTATTATGTATAATTTACAGACCCTCCAGATAGCACAAAGCTTTAAAATTAGAATGAAGCCTCTTTGTGAAGATGATCTCAAGTACTTCATTCTAAGACATTTCAAGATTAGAGATTAAAAAATAATTCAGAAACATTTAGAGGTGTGACATACATAATACCTCATCTGCACAGGAAGGATACTAAAAATTACTTGTAGTAGTGCAGCATTCTGTAACAGAAACCAAGTAGAATAGGTTCTAGTGTGAAAGAAAGATATACAATCCAGGCTTTCCTCTAATGTACTAAATCCTAACTAGATTTCTAGAAAACCTGAAAACTTTTATATAGTGTAATCTGAAAATAAAATAAAAAGACAAGAAGAGAATTTTAATGTGGAAACAAAAATCAGAAGCCATAATGCTGTGCAATCTTAGAAAGGGAGGAAAAAGATTGTAAAAGATCCATAGCAACAGCATGGTCCATTTCCCAGGAGGAGAGATGATTACGTACCAAGCAAGATACTTCATGTCTAGAACTGTAGAGATGAAAGTCACAAGCAGTGGCCATGTCTGCTGATTTATATTCCAAAATCTTATCTTAAAATATGAACATGGGCATTTGGGGAATTTGCAAGTTAATAATGCATGTTATACAACTGTGTTCAACAATTGCATTAACCTTTACTGATATATAAAACAGCAAATTAAAATCTGTAAAACTGCCTGCAGTTCACCTTGGGGTGAACTGGCTAGACAGACAATATTGAGATTAGCTGCCTTCTGAAATGACACTCTATGACTTTTAAGCTTATTCCTAGTGTCTGGAGAGTTGTGAGTATTACATTAATTCAATTTTTGTAAACAAAGGATGAAATATGAGGAAATAAGAAATATCAAGACCTGATATGGCTGGCCAATTTTCAAGTAAAAATACTTTAAAAGAAGCAGAAATAATTTTATATACAGCTACATATGTAATTACTAAAATAAGTAATTTTATCAAGCAACCACAATTAATACTTTAGGAAAATAATCAATGCAGAAATAATTGAAACAAAATAAAAAATAATACCTTCTAAAAAGGGCCCAAAACAAGCAATTAGTCCATTTTTATACAGTTCAGTTTAAGACTGACGCTGTTATTTATAACATAATTAACTTAAAATTCTGGATTGAAGCAATTTTGATGCTTTTGCTTGGTTCAGAGAAAATCACTCTTGCTTAATTTTTGTAAATTTCTGAATATTACAATATGTTTTTCCTGGGTTCGTTTTTTACTAGCTTTGTTTTTCTATGTATTACAAATTACCACCGTCTGCATTTTTCTGATGTTAATTAAATAAAATAGAAGCAGGATTATCCAGTGTGTTTTAAACACCTACTACATATTTATAATCACATATTTAGAAAGACTGCACCACAGTCAACAGGTGAATTACATTGTGAGTATTATAGTTTTTATATACAATTTTATTATGTCAAGGTCTATGACTTAAATGTCTCTTAATTTTTCCTTTAAATCTTGAGTGGGGATTTGCACAAAGCTGTTGTTAGAGGATGAAAATGTGTTTCCATGAACAAAGCATGAAATATATCCTGAAACACAAAATCCGTTGTTCCTACTGTGTTCTATTATTGCTGAAATGATTATTGAAGACACAATATATGCCTAGCACTGTATAAAGTTTTTGATTCCATGGAGGCTAAGAACAGGCTTTTCCTTCAAGAACATAATTGTCCAGGAAAATTATGTGCTAAACATGTAACTAAGAAATAAATAACACACTTAATACAGAGTATTGTGAAGAGCATCAGTAATCTTTTTGTTAGAAAATGATGGTTTGGTTTGACCAGCAAGGGTAGACCTGATGATATGCAGAGACCTAAGAAAGTAAAAGGAATGGTCATGAAGGAGAAGGAGGAGGGGGTGGGAGAATGAGAGGACAGGGAGGATTTGGGAGAGGGGAAGGGGAATAAGTGAAGAAGAGGGAGAGGAGGAGGAGGAGGAAAAGGAAGAGAAGGAGGAAGAGGAAGAGAAAGAGGAGGAGTAGGAGGTGGAGGAAGAAGAGGAGGGGAAGGGGAAGTGAGAAAGTAGGCAAGGATGGGGAGGAAGAGGAGGATGAGGAAGAAGAGGAGGAGGAAGAAGAAGAGGAGCAGGAGGTGGTGGAGGAAGAGGAGGAGGAAGAGGAGGAGGAAGAGGAGGAGGTGGAGGAAGAGTAGGAGGAGGAGGAGGAGGAAGAAGAAGAGGAGGAGGAGGAGGAGGAGGAAGAAGAAGAGGAGGAGGAGTGGGGGGGGAAGAATGAGATCAGGAAATATATCTATAGAACAGTTTAAAGCACAGTGAAAGCAACAATTGAAATTGCCAAATACTGTAGGAAACATAGTCCTAAGTTGAGTTCAAAAGTATATTATCCAACTAGCTTCAATTCTTCTCTCCAGACAGTTTTTGCATTATACATATTTCTTACCTTTTTCAAAATTAAAATATTGAATTTACCATTTTGAATTTTTTGACTTCATTTAAATTAATCTTCCATACAAATTGTTATTTCTACTACTGCATACCAATCATAGGGAATCACATATCCTGGGCAAGCACTCTATCACTTAGTTACACCTCCAGTACGCCCAAATCCTGCTTTTTAAAGTGCACTTTTCTGTGGCTGGAAAGATAGCTCCTCCATTAAGAGTACTTGATACAGTTTTAGGAGGAGAATAATTCATTTCCTAGTACCCACATAACAAGCAGACCTTCTGGAAAAATGCCCATAATTCCAACACCAAGGCATTCAACACTCTGTTCTTGCCTCCATGTAGGCACAAGTGTCTACCCCCAAATAAAATAAATAAATCATTCATTCAAATTCAGTTTTCTAATTTTAACACAAATTAATGCCTTTCTAATGGGATATTCTCTTCACTTTATTTTGATTTTACAATCTAGAGGTAACAGGCATGCTTAATTAAAATCTTAGAGAATATTATGTCGTTCTAGGCTAACTGTTAACTGAACCTAGAATGATGTGTCCAGTTTCTCTTCATCTTAATATGTTGGGTTCTGAGCTCATCCCACGGTTGTTTTGAAGACAGCAAAGTGGAAAAGAGGAAGGAGGGTTGGTTAAAGCCTATGTAGTCTAAGCCCTATATTTAGGGAATTTCACACTAATTCATACCATGTCAAGTTGTACTTAAGGAGCCCTCTTTTCAAATGTATTAGGGCTAAAAGTTTTAAATTGTTTATAATTTTTCAGTTATGTTTTATTAGAACTAAAGGTCAAATCATTCTTACTGCACCATCATAATTTAGGAATATTTGGAAGGATCTTTAAAACCACAAAGCATTAGCAAGGAATGATCTGCACATATCCAAGAAAACACAGGACCCCACATTAGCTTTGTACACATCTATACACTGACTTTGAAGAATGAGGAATGATATCATCATAAAATACTTTTACTCACAATTGTCTTCCACTTACACATGATCTGTGAAAATATGTATCTTTGAATTAACCAATCCAGTTTATACTCACAAAAAAATACTGTAGATTATTCCTTCAGATGTCCCATTGTCTTGATATGTGCAGGATTGATAGGAATAGTAAGACTCTAGCCTGAAAAGCAAATATGTCACATTAGTACCAGCTATTTCTCAGTATCGACATTTTCATATTACAGAATTCAGAACCTAATCTTTCATGCATTGTCTTTGGAAATTATTAGGAATAATTGAATTTTATTTCAAGAAATTTATAGAGGGAAATTTTAGACAAATGGTGCACATCAAAGTATAGTTAAAAATAGCTATAGGATTTTCAAAAAGCATTGTTGACTGTTTTGGTAGTATTAGGCATAATTGCCAAAAATATTAATTTTTGGATATTACATTACATTGTTAATTATCCGAAGATCATTCTGCCCACCATGTGATTGTCCCATAGTAAGCACATTCTCCCCAAAGAGTTGATAACCTGGATATTGAAGTTAGTGAATACAGGCAATAAGTTTAAATGATGAATCATTCATCAATTTACTACAGAAAGATTAGCAGAAAGATTTGAATGCAAATTTATGAGTGGGTCAAGGACAAATAAAAAGGAAAAGGGAAAGAATAAGGATGAAATGAGCAGTCTTGAAGTGATAGAACTTTGTAGGCAAGTAAAAAAGGGGAATGAACTGTAGGCATACAAAGAATTGTTTAATAATGAATGATTAGGTATATATAACATTGTCAGTGATATAAATTGGTAGAATAAGGGTTAAAATGAATAGCTTCAAAATATAAATAGCATTCTAACTACAACTTATATACCCATGACCATTCTTTCTCAAACTTATATTAATTTTCCACAATTTTTAGTTCAAATATTTTATTCCGTAAAATTTAAATTTCATAAAAATAATTTAGTTGGCTGTTTATAAATGAATTCTCCCTGTTGCCCCAGCTGTCCTGGAATTTGCTTTGGAGATCAGGCTGGCCTCTACCTAGAGGTCTCGATTTCAGTCCTCCAAGTGTTGGGATTAAAAGCATGCACCACTATGCCTGCCTGCAGTATTTATTTTTTAAAAAATCAAATTTCTTTTATTAGTGCTAATTTCATGCTTTTCCCCTCTTATATGTATTCAGATATTTTGAATTATCACATGATAGGTTTTACTTATAAGAGTGATAGGTGGATATTACATTAAAGGACTGAGCTACTGAATATGAAGAGCAAAAACAAGACAACCACTGAATACTTAAGTAACTCACTATATAGGCTATACTTGTTTACATTTTAAGGTGTTATAGATATGATATCTTCATTTGTTTTTATAGATATATTTTGTCTTTATATCATTGTTTCATTCACACAATCCAAAAATGAACCAAACATCTAACAGATTTAAAATTCAATAGCAAATTATGTATCTAGCAAAATGGCAAATAAGATATCCCAAAAGAGTGTTTTAGAGGTGCTTCAACTATTTCATATAATTTTGGAAATAAAAACTACAAACTAGTAATATCCATATTATTTCTATTTAATATAATTTGATTACTTCTTTCTGTATTTCTGTAATCAAAACTCAATCAATTTTATTCTTTTGAATACATATGATATACTCGATTAAATTTTAATATTTTACTGTAAATTTTATTACTTTAAATATGGTAGGTTACATTATTAACATGGGTATCTTCATGGAAAATTATTTAAATGATTTTATGATACAAATATTTATATATTTTATATATTACAAATTTTTACTTATGATACATCAGATAGGTAGGTAGATAGGTGATTGATCCATAGATGATAGATGATAGATAAATGATAGATGATAGATGATAGATAGATAAATAGATAAATGATAGATAGATAGATAATAAATAAATAAATGATAGATATCTATAAACATTGGTCCTGGAACATTTTGTGATGAACAGAAACTATATAATTTATCTAATCCAGAAATAAATGACAATATGCATCCAACTCAAACTAAAATTTGAAAAAAAACAACGTCGATTAATCTCCATATATTTCAAGAAACTCAAAGTTAAGAATAGCAGTTTACTGATATGTTACTTTTTATTTTAGTTTACTCTCTTAGAAGAAATTTACTGTCCTGAATGAACACCTGAAAAGCCAGTGATACGTAATACATTGCTTTCTGCACTGGCAACTCTATTCTTCATTTTCTCAAATATTCCTCCCATCAGCACCTAGATTACACTAGAGGATATTAAGCTACAACTCCACCAAGATTTTTCCTACAATAAAGAAAAAAAAATACAAACGAATATCACAGAATCTGCAGTGTTCAATGAGAACAACAAAGTTTCTCTTTATTCCTTTCATTCTTTTATTCTAGGGGAAACAAGTGGTTTGTTTTTGCCCCCGGAAAAAAAACTCTTAGAATAAGCTTTGAAATGTCAAGTATAATTAATACAATAAGTAACAATCTCTTGAAGTTAGAGAACACAGTCTATCTCAACTGAAAAATCTTGATGTGTTAAATCAGTCGTCAAATTCAGCATGATTCCAACTTGCTGTATGAGTTACCAGGTAGCACATCACTGTCCAGCAAGGATGGTTACAATCACATCATGTCTATAAAGTTCTGAGAATTCAGATAAGAAGCAAACAGGTGCCAATTGCTATAAAAGGTAAGAATTATGGAATATAGGATCAATTCAAGTCAAAATGTAAATCCATAACTAATTAGAAAAAATGTACAAGTAAGCAAAACATATAGACTAGTTACTGGTTAACTTTTCATTGAATTTGTCATTTAGGAGTTGTGGGTGAATACTATATTTTAGGTATGTAGAATTTCATTTCTCTAGATAATAGACACACATGAATTTATATAGAAAATGCATAAGTTTTAGATATCAAGACTGATATCTCATAAAAGCACATGCATTATTGTACCATAAAATGTGTAAACATTATTAATATGATTATTTTTACTATTACGAGAGCTTTGACGGAATATGATTATACTCACTGTCTGTTTACATACACTTTCTAAAGAATATAGTGAATTTAAAAAAAAATTTCCCAAGGATTTTTAATCAAAAAATAGTCAATACAGTTTATGAATATTTGTATCATTTTCATTACCTACCATGATACAGAACAGTGGAAAGCTATAACATGCAGTTTACCAATAATGAGAAAAAATGAGAAATAATTATGAACAATGTGCAAAATCAATAAAGATCTTCAATCATACGTATGACTTTACATTTTGTAATATCTATAGATTCTATAGCATTATGATTAAATATAATGTTCTCTCACTGTAGTTCATAATACTGTGAATATATATTCTTGAAATTTTATAGTCTAAAAATATATCATTCAAACTATGAAGACAATCAACTTGAAGAAATGTATATTGGCCAAGATTCTGCTTCATTTTGTAGTTTTAAAACTTTGTATGGTTTGTCTTCTGGTCTGTTCTCTAAATGACATTTTACATTTTCTCTTCCTGTAAAATATATTTGAGATTGAAATTATCTGTACCCTCATAGAATGTTTCCTAATCCATAAGGTGAGACATAATAGCTCCTTTTCCAAGACACACCTCTGTGGTAATCGTTATAGTCCTTATTATTTTCAATTAAAGTAGCATAAATCTCTAGGTAAATTATATGTACAGTTTTCAAAAATCAAAATTATTAGGTATTTTAAAATAACTAATTACTAATATATAATGTTTGAGAAAACTTGTGAATTACATGAAAACTGTATGTAGACCACTGCAATAAATCCATAATGTTATAAACATAAAATTTGAAGAAAAACATCCATATTGCTAGTATGACTCTTTGTATGTTTTCAAGATGTATGCTCCCTTTGTCTGGTAACTGGGTGAAAAGACTAAATGAAGCAGTACATGGAGAATTGATATGGATTCTATCACAACTTACATAAAATTTTAATCCCACTCAGAGAGGAATGTCTAGGCAAACCTCATTGTCTCTCTCTCTCTCTCTCTCTCTCTCTCTCTCTCTCTCTCTCTTTAGACAAGGTCTCCCTATAGCCCCACCCGGCCTGGAACTTGATATGTAGACCAGCCTGGCCTTGAACTTACAGAGATCTGTCTGCTGGGATTAAGGGCTTGTGTCACCACACTGGGCTTGCAAACCTCTTTTTTGAATGCATAAATAAGTCATCATTTCTCATGTCATAATTTTAAAATATTTTTGAAATGAACTACATTAAAATGAGGGAAAAAGCAGTAAAACTGGTTAACCTATTTTTTAGATCAGAAAATCTAAATGATAAGGGGACAATATATCTTCCCACCACCACCATATACACATTTCAGCATTTTCTGGATTAAGAGCTAGTGAGTCATTTCAGGACCAGAGAGATATGCAAAATTTATACATTTGTACTTGCTTGTTAATAACCTCTTATTTGATGTCTATATGCATGAAAATGTGTGATAATTTTTCTTCCTAAGATGGCGGAATGCGGAAGTATGTGGATGCTACCACATTCATATTTTTCTCATTTATATTAATTTTATAATTTTATTTGCAAATAAATTTGAGTTGCATAGACTTTATGCTCCCCATTTATACTTCTGGAGTCTGTCATATTAAATTATTATAAATTTAACCCATTCTGTACTTTCTTTTAAAAGAAACTATTTTCATGAGTATTCAATAGGAATGATTTTTATGGCATCGTGATAAGAGGAAAGCATTTCAACTGACTTTGAAACATCTTCAAAATCCGGTAATTTAAAAATGGTTAAATTGTCAGTGTAAACAGTATTAATACCTAAAATAGAGAATACATGATCAATTTAAATGAATAAACCTAACATATTACAATATTAGGATGACTGATAGCTATTAATACACACCCAATTGAGGAAGTTACTTGATTGATGTATTCTACTTGCTTTAGGTTTATATAGGAGCATGATTTCATATAAGAGTCATAAGAGAAATCATTCTTTGAATAAAAACTTATATTATTTAATTTTTGAGTCTGGATTTAGACAACTACAAAGGGTTTACTGGACAGGACTCATGAAACATGTTACCAACCTTACACCTGTCTTGGTGCACAGCAGGGAACTGAGATTTCTGCATAGAGTTGGACTCAAAGATCTAGCTTTCATGACAAGTTATCCTTCACATATTTACATGCTGTAGTGGTTAATCCTGAATCTCATCTTGACAAGATTTCATTACCTATGTCACAAAATTTTAAGGGCCTCTCAGCGTGCTTCTGCAAAGGTTTACCTGAAGGAGAGAGGCACACTCTGAATGTGGGCACCAACACATAGGCTGCAGTGTCAGACTGAATAAAAAGGAAAAAAGAGCCTAAGCACCAGCATTCACCACTTCCTTCCCTGATTTTATGTGCCACGTGGCAAGTTATTTCCTGTTTCTACCACCATGTCTTCCCTGCCAGGACTGATTGTTCCCTCAAGTCATTATCCAAAAGAAACCCTTCTTTTTCCCAAGTTGTTTTTGTCTGGTATTTTGTCATTACAACGAGAAAACTAACACACATTCCTCCCTCTGGTCACCTTTATTCTTAATTATATTTATCTGGTATCCCTAGGCAGATGTCTTCTTTAGATGGCTGTAAAGAGACTTTCTGTGGAGATTGTGGAGGGAAAAAGAAATTTATTTTCCTCAATCTGATTCAAAACTCAACACCTCTCCTATTTGTTCTCTCTTGTTCTTCTTCCAGTCTGAGAAGCCATAAAGCTTTTGTCCCAGGGTTCCCTCCACAGTAACATGATTTGTTCCATTGGCTGTCCATTGTAGCAACACTTTTCAGACCTCTTCCTCCTGTACTCTGTTGGACTGCTCTACATAAAGAAGTTGAAACCTCATTAACATTTTGATTTGACTGATTTTTATTATTTTATAATTTTAGCAATACATAACAACAATGGTGTTGGAAGAAAAATATGAAGAAGCAATGTTTCCAAATGTTAAATGTTACTCCATTAAATTTGAATATTTTGAATATAACTATATTGTATGCCTTCAAACTTATTCACAAAGTACATACAATACCTGTTAGTAAACACACAAACCATGGATTTTTGTCTTTAGGTAATAACATGACAAAAACAAGTTTCCTAAAATTGTATGTTTATATCTTTGTACTTATATGCACCTATATGCAAAAACACCTTTTTCAGTTTTCTTTCGGCCCCATAGAACCATGTACAGATGTGTATTAACTTACCAGAATTGCTAACATTTACATAGAAATTCCTACAATTCATAAAGACACAATTTTGCTACAAATAAGAAATTTTAGAGAGCTCAGTTATCGTATGGCTTTTTAAATATAAGTCATCAGTACAGTGGTATCTGGCTGACCCTTATATGATACTGAATATCTCTGTATCCACCAGATGATGACAGAAAATGATTGGTCAATTTTTCTTCATTTCAGCAAGTGCATAACCCATTTGAGTGCCCAGAGTGTTTGGCAGGAATACTTGACCTCCTTCCAGTGTGTTGGTAAATGTGTGATAACTGCGACGAGATAATGAGCAGTGCATCAAAGGGAGTCACTAGGAGAAGAAAGACAGCTCATAACGTCAAGGTAATTTTAAATAAAATGCCTGCTTTAGCTTAGGCACTCATATACTAAAAGTCTTGTGACTTTGAGCTTAGCATTAACTATTCACACATACAGCTGATAAATATCACAAAAGCTATAAATTCTCTCCTTGTAAATAATACACACAGAGGTGTGTGTGAACATGTACACACATACACAAACATCTACAAATATTATCAGCCTTGTTTGGAAATCAGGAAGCTAATGTTAGGATAAGTAAATTAGATTGTCAAAACTCACAGAGATTTGTGTGTGGAATTTCAGCCAGGGTTTGCTAAAGCTAATGCTCATGACTGTCTCTGTGCTTGCTGGCATTCAGTTCGATCTTATCAAAAAGTGCTGCTCAAATGAATATTTCATTGTGACAAGGTCCAATCATTATTTTCATCTGGATTCTAGTATAACCACTTATTTAAGCTCATAACAATATCATTATTTAATTCTACAAAAGCACAAATTCAAATATAAAATATTAATTGGTATTTTTATATATTTCGAATGTCAGACCTGAGTTGTATTCTGACTATAAATGGATAGCTATGGTATGATTGATTTTTTTAAAATCTTTTTTTATAATGTTCTTTATGGAGTGTATTGAGTTTGTGGCATATTCTTTTATAATATGAAAAAATGAAGATATCCATCCATTACTGGAAAAGTAGCAGACTGATGTAACGTGTCCTAAAGAGCCCACACCTTGAAGTTGACACCTTTAGTTTCCAATCCAACTGTGTAACTTTGGCCAAAGTGTTTCAACTCCATGTGTTTGCGTTTTCATCATTTCTACCACAAATACTAACTTCATACTGAGTGGGAGGCACTGGGAAAGGACTGTAGTTGGAAAGGCTAAAAGGGTATGGCTTTTGCCCTGAGCAAAACTTGTAAATTTTGTGTGCATCAAAGCCAGGATTGTCTCTAAACTACATGTGTGGGGTAAAATAAGAAAAAAAGACTTTATAGAGACAAGAGTAATGAAAACTTTTTGGCATTCATCAGAAGTCGATGAAGAGACAGGAAAATGGAATAGAATCACAGAAGTGGCAATTGGGGGAGGTGAACGGAATGAAGACAGCTGTGCTCCCGGGTGCCTTTGTTCCTGCCTTCCCTTAGAAGAGTTGGTTTTATCCCCCAAAGTCACTGATATTTCAATAAAGCTACTTTTTAAGAGATATATTAATTGAACTCTGACAAAAATATCTGTTCACAAGGTAGAGTGGAAGTAATGTTGGAAGCTATTGTAAAAAACTAGAAAACTAGGACTCAATTATTTGGTAGAAAATAAAAATATCAGTATAAAAATAATATTAAATTGTCTAATTATGTGAATTATATTTATCCAAAAACTGTGTTAGGAAGTGTAAATATAAGTTCATCCATATAATACATACAAATGTACATAATAATGTACCTTGCGAGTTTGGATGGAAATTATGAGAAAGCACAAAAGACGAGGTTGCAACATAACATCAGGAAGGCCAGAGCTTGGACTGCTCTCCAAGTTGATACATTCAGGTTTTTTAAGGAATCGTCTAGGACTCCTTTTCTTCTCCAGTCTGTGCTGCCACAGACATTCCAAAGCTTTCCTTTCTCACAGAGTTGAAGAGCTACTGCAGTCTCTGATTTCATAACTTGCAGATAGAGCACCCAGGAGTAAATAAGGCATTTTTACTTATTTTCTTGAGACCGAGGAAACTTTGTTGCTGTTAGGCCTTCATCACAACCCCCTTTCTTAATCATAGACGTCTGTTTAAACTATGTAGTGTTACAGGTATAGTTTGCCGTGATTGAACTAAGGTGCAGATTTTCTCACCAGGCTTGAGAATGATTACCCTCATTGGCTTCCAACATACTGGAACCAATTCTGACCTGAGAATGCCAACTTCTGTCAAGTATGGATAATCTGTTTGAGGAAATGGAAATAGCCTAACAAAATAAGCAAGATTTATGCAGAAAAGGTGGTCAAATTATAAGTGGATAGCTCTCTCTTCAATGAGAGAATGCTAACTCTATTCATATTAGCAAAGATCTTGACTGAAAACATATCTGATTATAATATACTACAGGTTATAATAGCATATATCAGAGATTATTGCATTTCTTGCTCACAGAGGTCCCTGGAGGAAGGTTTATTTTCTAAGAATATAGATGGAAACTCTTTTTAAAGGAGTATTTTATATATTATTTTTATTTAATGTGTATTAGTATATTGCTAGTATGTATATATGTATACCCCTGTCCTGCATTGCCTGTGGAGATTGGAGTCTCCTGGAGCTGGGTTTAAAGATAGTTGTTATTCCCTATATGCCATGTGGGTGCTGGGAATTGAACTGTAAGAGCAGACAGTACCCCTAACTGCTCAACCATTTCTCCAACCCCTGTATGGAAACTCTTAAAGAGAAGCAAATGATCTCTTTGCTGCTCTTGCTTATTGGGACTGGAAATCATTTTTGGAGTTATGACAATCCCCTATTGACCAAGAAGAAAAAAACCTATGCAGACTCCCCTATTGACCAAGAAGAAAAAAACCTGTGCAGCACACACACACACACACACACACACACACACACACACACACACAATCAAAGAGCCTGGACTCTAGACAAGAGAACCAAGCGTATGTATATAGATCTTGAAAAGCCAAACTACAGACTTCTCAGGAAACAAAAAAGCCAAAAATGGATCATGTCTCTAAAACCAGAGGACCCTCTGCCTTCACTGAAGTCTTCAATACAGCAGCTCAGCAAACTGAATTTGAAGCACATTTAGTAAATCTCTACATTGTACTTCTAGGCACTTTGCACCTCTGGGTCCACCCAAGTAGGGTGTTAGACAGAAAATGGAACGTGAAGTCTTTTTAAAAACAAGTGGTTAATTTCAAATGCAAAAACAGCCTTTTATTTTTTTCAAAAAGCAAAAAAAGTCCTTAGCTTTATCCCTCAGTCCTTTACAGAGACAAATTAGTATTTCCTTTCAAAACAGCATGGAACAAGAATTTTAATTTGGAGATTTATTTTTGAACACTAACAACTAGGAATCTCCAGTAGTATTCTGGCAATGATCGGAGAGAAATTATGCTGTTGTTCGTAAAAATAATTTGCTTTTTCAGAGGTTTATATGGACCAGATCTCTGCTGAAGTCTTAACACTGCATTAACATTCATGTGTCTATACATCAAAGAGAGTGCACACTGTGAGGAACTTTGGAAAGATAAGCTGGGTATTCCAGTGTAGAGAATACAGGTCAGGAAAAACATACCTCTTCCATAAGCATGCAAATGGCAGTTCTTTAAACTGTTCAGGGCAAGAGGCAAACCTAAGTGCTGTGATCTAGACCACTACACTGAAGAGTTTCTATTTTTTGTTTATATGGCATACATACATATTTTAGCTTCAAATCTAAGTAAATAAAACACTGTAATTTGTTAATGTTCTTTGTATATATTTATTCATTTTTTTTTATAACAACTATTTATGGACATTTCTCTAGGGCAGTTTGTTAGACTGGCTAACCTTCCTCCACTAAATTATTTTAACTTCATTGTTAAAAAGTAATGGCTTCGAATCCCAGCATCCACATAGCAGCTAACAACTGTCTTTATCTCCAGTCCCAGGCGATCTGACAGCCTCTTCTGTCCTACAAGGGCATTGCATGACATGGGTGCACTTACCTACATGCAGGAAATACACACATACAAATAAAAATAATAAAATATTTTTAAAAAGTAATTTGGCATTTTTAAATTGTATTCTTGAGATCATTTCCACACTGTCTTTAATTGGTATCTAGGAAATAACTGTTAATATAGGGACTAGAATTCCTTCTTAGTGTCCTTTCTCTTTCTCTTTATATTTTGGACTATGGATAAGGCCTTTCCCTTTCCAGGTAATCATTACAATAAAGATATGAGGTGTTTTTTCATAAAATAGGTAAATTGTATTCTTCCTTTTTTCACAATCTACTAGAATTATTTTATCAGAATATTCATAATCAGAAAAGGCACTCCAACACAGACTTGGACACTTTCAGCAGACTGAAACTCTTTAAAAACACGTCTTGGGCAAAAACCAGGTCCTTATAAAACTAAGGAAGCACCAGGGAATTTCAGGATAACAGCTCAAATATGCATTTGGTATTTTAATTTTTAAACTACAATTTGCAGTGTTTCCATTTTGAAAAATATTTTTTATGAGTTAATATTTACTTTTTTGTTTGTTTGTTTGAGATAGGGTCTCCCTTTATCTCCAGCTGGCCTGAAACTTGCTACATAAATGATGCTGGACTAGATTTCTCAAAGATTCATCTGCCTCTGCCTCTTATGTTCTGGGATTAAAGGTGTGCACCATCATGCCCAGTACAAGAATTAATATTTGTAACCTTAAAACTATAATATCTACCCATTGAATAGTAAGGAAAAATACAAATTTTGTACATCCAAGTTACTACAACATGAAAACTGTATAACCGAATATATGATAGACAGGTAGATTCGATAGACAGATATTTTTCTAAGTATATCCATAAAATATATTTGTCATAAAGATAGTTTCGAATTAGAACAAAAAGACACTAGAATTTCTATGATGTAGAGTGGAGTAGATTTCTAGATCAACTGAAATATTACATAATTTTAGATATGTGTGGAAATCTCTACAATTTATAAGGCAAATGGAGGTAATCACATGCACACTTGCACACACACACAATTCTTAATGCCTTATTTGGAGTTTAGTCCTTGGATAAGATACCATTGTTGGGAGACTTAGAAGATCCATTGACTTTGTAACAGAGAAGTAAGCAGTCCAATTTATTCCCCATTCATTCTGCCCTATGGCTAAGGGACTGCTCCAAATATTCAAATTTTCTTGAATTCCCTCAGATATGGAAAAGCCATACAGTAAGAAATTGTTTGGTATCAGGTAATAATTGTGGTACTAGGCAGGGGAGTATCAGGGTCCTGGAAAAGACAAGACTAATGTTAGATAAAACAAGAAAGTTTGGAATAGAACCTCTTAAAGTTCATCATTTCATCAAATCCAGAGAAGGAAGCACATAGCAGAGACCTAAGGTACAGTTTCAGTAGTACAATATATCTTTGAAGAGGGGAGAACTTCTTAGGAACTGTGTATATCAGCAAATAAAGAAGTGAAGACTGGGACTGGAGAGATGGCACAGTGCTTAGAGCACTGGCAGCTCTTGCAAATGACCTCAGTTTGATTCCCAGGACCACATAGCAGCTAGCAATCATCCCTAACTTTAGTTCCAGAGGATTCAACATCCTCTTCTGACATCCATGGGCATTTTATGACACAGATGCCCTTACATACATGCAAGTAATACACTCATACACACAAAATATAATAATCCTGGGGGGGTGTTCACGCCTTTAATATCAGCAGTTGGGAGGCAGAGGCAGGCAGATCTTTTGTGAGTTCCAGGCCAGCCTGGTCTACATAGTGAGTTCCAGGACAGCTGGGGCTACAGGGAGGCCCTGTCTCAAAAAGACAAAAAAAAATAATAATAACATATTTTTTAAAAAAGGAATGAAGAGATTGGGTATAACCACTGAATGTTGAATCTTTGCCATAAATTTTAGCTAATCAAGGGAAAACTAAAAAATAAAATAACTTGTGTCATTGGAAAGTATAAGAAAGAACAAGATAAAAAGGTATTATGAATACTTAAAAATAACTATCCTAGAAGTCCTAAGTTTTCCCAGTGCAGGAGATATTTCCATTTAGTTTTTCATACTTAATGTAGATGAGACAAATCTATAATACAGCATCAAAAATCTCATCGGCAAAATCAAGATGAGTTCAGTTTCAGGCATAGGCAATTAAAATATAAATGAACATGAAGAAAGAAAGAAAGAAAATTAAAAAGAAATAGATGATCTATGCCATGACTGCCAATGAATTTAGAACATAGTGACAGAACACATACTCATATTAGAAGCAAAGAAAGCCGAAGTTCCTATAGTTGAAATAAAAAGCTGCTACTAATGCATGATGTTAATGAGGTGACATTTGCAGATTTACCTGACACTAGAAACACAGAAATGCTGATTACCGCTTTACCTGTACACAGGTGAAGTTAAAACAAAATAGTTGAAAATCTTTTGTGAATAAAATCAGAATGATCACAGGCAATGTGTGTAACTTGGTGCCATGTTAATTTGGTGGGTTTTGAGTATTTTATTGGACCTAGTGATTTTCAGAATACATCCAAATGTCCAAAGAAACACCAGAGATGCATTCTTCTGGCAATAAGAAGTGCCAAAGGAGAAACTGAGGTTTCTTTAGGAATCCCAGAGCCTGGGAATCCTGCCAAGTACATTAACATTAGACTGAACATGTTTTATCTCCCCATAATGGGCTATTGGGTCATTTGGCCAGTGTTCTCACTGAATTCAGCTATGAAAGTTGGCAGACTGTTGTTAACCATTTGTTTGAAGGGCATCCAAGAGCGTATAAGGAAATTAAAAATTTTATGTGAGTTCAAATAAAGGTTAACCTACAGATGTGATCGTAGTGTTGGGGGCCTGTTCCTTTAGGTGTTTGATCATCTGCTAATTTTTTGTAACAACTTTGGATTTTTATTGAGAGACAAGAAAGCAAATACTGATGGAAATGCAGCATGGTGCTAGGCAATAAATAGCTCTCTTATTTTCTCTATGATTTTATAATGTAGTTGTCATCACAAATAATCTGTACACCAGCCTTGTGAGCCCCAGTGTGATGAGGAAACTAGCCTGATGGTGAGGAGACAGGAGGAAGAGCACACTCCACAGCAAGTCTGGCCATAGCAAGCTCTCATTCCATGCCAGGTTACAGGGAAATACCTGTGGTAGCTTCCCATTGTCTTCAGCCTTTCTGGTTTCTATTTAGATGGATAATAAAACCTGAGAAATGCTGACTTATGATCAGAATTACTGCCTGTGACACATATCCATATTTTTGTTATTTTTTCCATGTGTACAGACAGAGACAATTTCCTTGCCCATGGCTTGAATATATAGATATATACCTGCACTCAGGTCATCTACTAAACTTAAACAAGCAATTTAAAAGCAATAGAGGTCCTGAGAAAAGCAGTGTGTTTAATCAAATAATGTTTAAGCACACTTTTGCAATGGAGGAGTCAAAGGAAAGAAAGCACTGTCTAATATATATACTGAGTTTCAGGTACAATATTCTCAGTATCTCAATATGTATTTTGATCCAATTGGTTAATTTTTAAATTAACACATAATGAAAATTAGTCAGAACTGAAAGAAATATGCATAACCAGAATGTTGGCTTTTGAAAAAAATAGTTCTTAGGCAAAAGCTCACAAGGCAGTATTTTCTTCCCTCTGTATTTTCTCCCAAACATTGAAATTATTTTGGTATGCTTAGTAATCTGTATTATACAAGAAGGTATGTATTTGTAATTATAAAATATACAGAATTTCAAAGATTAATTACTCAAAAGTTAATGTATCTCATTAACACATCATGTCAATTATAGGCTGACTTGATAATATTCAGCTTTTTAAGTTAAGTAAAATGTGATTTAAATTTAAAAAGAATATCTGCTAATACCAATGTTAATCTCTGATTTACATTATATATTAATTTAGTCCCTTAATTTTTTTGAAAAATATGTAAAGATGTAAAATATAATACTTATGTCTATTTCCCTGAAGAATTAGAGATACAGGAAATTGTGAGCACATCTTCCCCTTTTATTTTGCGTACACACACACACACACACACACACACACACACACACAGTCAATACTACAAACCTAGTGAGCAGAAGGCCTTTGACTTTGAGGAAATTGGATCCTAGGATAACTTGATGAATTTATTTTAGATTCAAACAGTCTTTAGTATGCACAAATCATTAAAGCACAAGTCAGGACCTGAAGATGGTTTCCTTCAATATTTTATAGGAAGGATTTTGATCTATGATTTATCAGTCAACTGACAGCAGTAAGGGTGGAAATGTTTTTTTTCCCCGATTAAGAATCAATTCTTCTGGTAGATAGATTTTTATTTTCATTCTCATTCCACCCACTGAAAAAAAATCCTGCTTTTGGTTATATCTGTCAGTTTGAGTGACCAACTACATAAGTGGCATAAAATGTAGGATTTTTAGGCTGTGAGAAGTACTGCAATGTTGCAAAATACATAAAAAATGGATAAATAAAAAGCAACAAATACATTTTATGCTTTCTAGGTGCTGTAAAATAGGAAATATTAAAGTGAAATGTATTTTATAAATCGAAAGGTCACCATTGAGTTTGAATTTGACATATATGTTGTCAGTGCAATGCAATAGCATGTTTCAAGGCGATCTGTACTTCTTGTCTCTATGATATTTTTCTTAGTGTCATTTATTTTGTTATATTATGTGATATATTGTAAGTCATGCCAGACTGTGTATTTTTCATTCCTCAACTGTGTGTGGCTGAATTTCAAGTAAATTTTCAGTCAGTTTACATTGACTTGAAAAGTAAATATTATGGAAAATATCTTTTGATAAGAAAATATATCGTGCCACTATTTTTTTTTCTACAAAAAGCGTGCCTATACAAAAAACTGGCAAGCACAGAGTGCTTTTCGAAGATGTTAAGCCTCAGGTGAATAGCAATTATGTTTTTTTCTTAGATTAACTAAATTATCTTTCCTCATAAAATCCTAACTTTTTGATACCCTTCAGTTTTTCAAAGTTCTTCCCTGAAAAAATACTATGTTTTCATGGAAATTCTATTACAGTGATAAATTTGTATTAAAACAGAGCTGTATCACTGTGTGAAACCATTATACAAAGTAATATTTATTTGATCAGTCTTCTCTTATTATTTAAAGACATACAGCAGTGTCTTTTTCATGGGATACATAATGGACTTAGAGTAAGGTTGCATCAAATGTGGCACCTATGTATATTTCTCAGAATTATATAGGTATCTCTGCATAGTCTTTATCAGGAAATATCTTTAAAAGTATGAATATGTTCAAAACATGATGCATCATAGTCATAGGTCATTTTCCCACCTATTACATTCTAATCTTAAAGCAGAAGATTTTGCTTCTGTCCTTTAGTATAATTTGGATATGAATGTTAGATTGCTTTGGAATCTAAGCTTCAGAATGATACATTTAATCATTTTATCATGAGGAGTATGAACTAGTTTGTACACTTATATTGGCATTATACCTTTAAGAAAACTGTCTTGGGTCCAGAAATGTCCTTTCCAGACACATATATTCCAAGACAAAGTATCCTCTACTGCCATTCTACTTTTTTCCAGAGGGTGCCAAGATACATGTCTATAATTTTTATTATAAAAATTATAAATTCTCACAGTGAATTTAAATTCTTTAAATTTTTAAGGTCTTTAAATTCTCACAGTGTGGTAGATTCCCATGTTGATGACTATGTGTGACATGTATGATTTTCTTTGATTATGTAATAGGAACTGAGAAATATTAATCTTTAATATGTTTGAATGGATGACTCTTTGTTACCCTCATTGAATGGATGACTCTTTGTTACCCTCAGGAATACCGGGTGGCGTCAGGATGAGAATATGATGTACAAATACAATTTAACTAGAGATACATTTTCAAAAGTGTTAAAAAGATAGATGTTGTTTAAAAGTATAGAATATTCTTCAGCATCCTAATGAATACTGTCATGTAACCATAAATATTGATGAATTGCTCAACCTACTCAAAGTCTCATCTTTAAATAAAAATGAAGCTTGCCTTCCTAACAGTCATCAATTTCCAGAAGGTTCTCAGATAGGGTTAAGGTTTCATACACATTTCTACATGTCTATTCTGGGATTTTGTCTATCTTGAGCCTATGTGGGACTTGTCTATATTGTCAGCACTGTTATGAATTCATATGAGTAAATCCTGAGGCTAGACTGTCCACAGGGTAGTGGAGAAACCTAATATAGCTATTCTGCTAAATAGATACAGTATTAACCTGGTTTCTAGTGACTTATTGCTATATGAGAAATGACAATAAATTAATGCAGCTCTCAGCTCTCAGCAGAAAAGCTTCTTTATGCAGCAGATGGAGATTAACACACAGAATCATAACTGGCCAAAGCGTAGATAATAAGGGGATGCAGACCACTTAACCCTAAATAGGACACCTATATCAAATTTATGTCTCCCAAGGCTCAGGAATCATTTGGAAAGAAGGGGTGAAAAGATTGCAAGAGGCAGAGGAGGAAGAAGATCATTCAGTGGATGAATCCACACCAAAAAGCATTTGGGAACACAAACCTGAAGCTAGATGCTTAGACACACACACACACACACACACACACACATGCACGCACACACACACAGAGTACAGAAATGTGACTGTGAGTTAGAAAGGAGGGTACAGATATAAGATGGGATCTAAATATAATCAAAATATATTGTATGAAATTCAAAAAAAGGATAAAAAATTAAAATGTGAGACATAAAAAGATTGGTGAACTGGAGTTATTAAAAAATAACGGTGACTCGGGAATTGAGACAGGAAGGCCAAAAATTTGAAGCAAACCTCAATTACATAGTAAGATTTTGGGGACACAAAACTGAAGCTAGATGTTTAGACACAGACACAGACAGACACAGACAGAGAGACAGACAGACATACAACACACACACAATACACACATATTAGAGTACAGAAATTTGACTAGGAGTTAGAAAGGACGATACAGATATAAGATGAGATCTAAATATGATCAAAATATATTGTATGAAATTCAAAAAAAGTTAAAATATGATACGCAAAAGTATTTGTGAACTGAAGTTTTTAATTAAAAAATAACACTGACTCAGGAATTGAGACAGGAAGGTCAAAATTTTGAAGCAAACCTGAATTACATAGCAAATTACAGCTGGCCTTGGGCTAGAGATTGATATTCTTTCTCAATAAAGCAAACAGCAACCAAGGAAATATATATAGTATATGAGGAGTGTCAAGATGGACATTTTCTAGTAGAGATGTAAATTCAAGATCTGTATCTTCTTGATTCCTCATTTTATGACTTAAGTATGTGCTGTCTTTAGTAATATGTCCTTACTGTTAAGTTCTGGATGGTACAATAATGGCAAAACTTTGTGGGTAACTAACCACTAGATTGATTGGACTTGAAGTCTACTTCACAAAAGGAAATCTGTGACTGCTACTGTAAACAGTGCTAAACCCCTGGCTAGGGAAGCCACAAGTCCTAAAGAGAACC
This sequence comes from Nannospalax galili, assembly GCF_000622305.1. NCBI lineage: Eukaryota > Metazoa > Chordata > Mammalia > Rodentia > Spalacidae > Nannospalax > Nannospalax galili. The sequence goes on along the minus strand of NW_008349975.1, from coordinate 6,340,160 downwards.
TTTGATGTTGCTTGGCTAAATGGTCATGTCAAAATTCCTTCTATATACTTATGTTTATATCCATAGATTTCTACTCTTCTTATCATGGTCAAAGAAGCATCTTAATACAGAGGGTAGTGGTTAATGCAAAGATACATAACTGGTCAAAGTGTTGGGGATAAATGATTTCTAATTCCTAGAATGAACATCTAGGAATTGCACATGGGTGGTGGTAATTTACTTAGTTATATGAAATAAAAAGAGGACTTAAGATGAAAAACAAATGTGCTGTTTACCCCAGCAAATTGATTTCCTGTTATTATGACTGATGTCGACAGCTCTTCTTATGATCTGTGTTTTTCTTCATTTTTAAGATGAAAAAAATATATTCTGTACTGTGACATGTCTGAAGTTGACAAGGAAAATAGGGGTTACTTAGGGGAGATAGTGGGGTGCATATAATATGACCAAGATACATTGTATGTATGAGTGAATTTTTTAAACCATTGGTTTTAGAAGAAAGTGTATTATTCTTTGGAATTTTGTCTTTTCACCTATAGTCATTTTGAGTTGAACCACCTTTATATTTTCTCCATTTCTTTAGAAATTCAATGAAGATATGGTTGACAACCTACAGAGACTAAGAAGCTACAGACCCCTTAGCCCTGAATAGGACTACCAATGATAGTCCTAGCAATGATGACAACATAGACAAGTCCCATGTAAACTCAAGCCAGACAAAATCACAACATAGCCCTGGAAATTAGGAAAGAAACTCCAACCCTGTCTGAGGAACTATTGGCAACTAATGACTGATAGGAAAGGGAGATTCGGTCTGATCTATGGGTGAGATTCTAAGTAGGTTGACCTGACTCCCGTGGATGAACCCATATTGAAGAGTATTTGGGGCCAAAACTCTCTGTCTCTGTGTCTCTCTATGTCTCTCTGTCTCTCTGCCTCTCTTTGTCTCTATCATCTATCTATCATCTATCTATCTATCTATCTATCATCTATCTATCTATCTTCTATCTATCTTCTATCTATCTATATCTATCCACACGTTAAAGCACAGCAGAAGTTTGTCTGGGGGATTGAAGTTGGGGGTGGGAATGCAGATGTAAGAGAGAATCTTCATATGACCAAAATAGACTGTATGAAATTCTTAAAAAATAATTAAAAAGAAAAAGTAAAAGAAATAATAAAAAAAAGAGTTTGATACAATCAACAATGACTTCCAACTTCCATTTAGAATGGACATCCTCATTCCTCATACATAACTCCCAACAACAATAAACTAATAGATTAATATGTGCTTCCTAGCTCCCTTTGAAAAAGGATCCTGTGGACCTCATGCAAACAAATAAAATACAACCCCCTCCAGGAAATAAGTCAGTAAATAACTATAATTTAAAAATCGAAACATCAGTATCTGAAGCCAGTTTTCTTTGATGCACTGTTGGGGACCTCTGTTATGCAAAGTAGAAGCCCCTTCATGTCCGGACAGCTCATACAGCTCGGGGTTATGTGCTGGGGCTCCTTTCATAACAGGGTGCCTTCCTGGCATCTTTCCTGACTCTCCTTTTGAAGTGCCCGCCACAAATGCTCACATAAACATGGCTTCTGGCTCTGAAAGATACCATGCTTTTCCTATGTAATTTTCAGGCAGTCAGCAGTCTGGCAGAAACCCACTTCCATCTGTAAATAGAATGCCTCACAAAGTATCTAACAGCCAAAGCTTTTACCACTACCCCCATGGTATAAATATCCCAGTCTTTCTCTCAATATCAGAGAGCTGAGTCGCAGAGCTGCTGAATCACTGAGAGAAGAGACACTTAATAAAGCTGTAACACAGACTAAGCCGAGTCTTGAGTCTTGTGTCTTACTACCTGCGATCTAGCCTCTCCTGGCACTCCCCCGTTACCGACTTGCGGACATTCCTAGCTTTCGCAGTCATCGTACTCTTCCCACGTGGTCCAATGGCCAGTGGACCTCGCTTCCTGAGGAAAGTACACAGGTGAATTAAGGGCGGGATTCGGCTGGACAACGCTCCAGCAGCAGAGGAACTTTCAGCACCAGAGCGGTGGACATGCAGGACCCGAAGCAGCTGAAAAGCCCGTGGGACACCCGCCGCAGCTCCCAGAGAGGCGCGACCAGAGCCAGACCTGCGCCGCGACTCGCCAGGTGTGGCGGGGACCTCGAGATATCCATGCACCCCACGCCTGGGGCCCAGAGCAACCCCTATAATGCACTGTGGAAAATTCATTAATTTCTTACAGTTTTCTATCTTCGCATATATCCTATAGTTTCTGGGATTATTTCCACATTTACCTTCCACTTCATTTATAGTCATCTTCCTTTCTTTTCAACTTTCTACATATTTGCTGTATTTGACTTAATTACTTTTAACTAGAAATATTCCAGGAGCAAAACAATATAGCACTTACTGAAGTTGAGAGGGAAGTTTCATTCCTTCTGTGAAGACTAAGCTTCTTTTTTGAACACCTCACCAAGTTCTGGCCTAGCATTTGTTGGTTTAGTCTTGTGTCTTACTGGAATTTTAGTTTCCTTTCTTAAGAAGACATCAAGAATATACTCAAAAATTGGCAAGACATTTAGAAAATTGCTTTCTGTATACTCTGGCTTCTAACAAAAAAAAAGAGCATATGAAGTTGGGATGGGAATGTCAGGGGTTCTGAAAGAAGTTGCATGAGGATGAAAGCTAGACAGGACCAAGATACTTTGTGTGCATATATGAAATTCTCAAAGAATAGATGAATAAAATAATAATAAAATGTGTATGTGTATATCTGTTGAATGTCAAGTGTTTGAGATAATTATTTGACATGTAGCAAACTTTTATTTTTGAAGCACAAAGTATATTTCTGTTCAAGATGAAGTTTCTGAGAATGTCCTAATCATTATTCTATAATACTCTGTATTGGACACTGACTGAGGATTTAAGAACACTGACATTAAGGAATCTTACTTTAGCTTTTTATTTTGAGAAAGTTCTAAGTTGTCTAGGCCTTGTTTTAACTTACTGCTTATTCCTGCTAACCCTTGAAACTGTAACGCTATAGCCTCAGTCTTCCAAGTAGCTGGATTGCTGGCCTGTATCAACAGTTTTTCTTAATATTATGAGATTGGTGATTTGATAATTTGAAATAATTTACCACGCTATTGCTCCACATTATTTCCAAACATATCAACATTGTACTTTTAAGAGAGGATAGAAATCATATTAGACATTGTCAACCACAAATCTTAGTATCTGTGTTTTACAATCTGCTCAATAAGGATGTCCCACCTAAGTACTTTCTATCATAGTAAGAAGAAAAAAATTGACTTTTTTCTCTTGTTTCTTCTGCCTTTCGCTAGCTTTGTCATATTCTATATATGGATGTGAAGAGTAGCATAAGTCTCTTCTTGAGAACTACAATTAAAATATTTCTTAGAGGACCATGACCTCAATTTTCATGTCATTAGTCATAACCATAAGTTTAAAATTGTTTACAAATTAATTCAGAGAATCACTTTGCCGGCAATCATAACATAAACTAAAACCAAATTTCCTATATTATTTCACATGTAAAATGTGGAACAGAACAAACGTTTTGATTATATATCTCTCACACATGCTTGAAATCTTTTGAATTTTATTAATTAAATTACTTCGCATTACAGTACAAGAAGCTCAAAATTCATAGACCAATTACAGCACACACGTCAGCATCAAATAGAGTCAACACAAATAGTTGACTGTTAGGTAATTTGCTTAATATTTATTAGAACAGTCATAGATGTTTAATTTTCTTTTTTTAAATGTTTTTACTTATTTACTTTTATTTTATGTGTATTTGTGTTCTGCCTGCATGTTTATAAGCACAAATATGTCCTGAAGAATCAAGGAGGACAGAAGATGCATCAGATTTCTTGGAACTGGAGTTAAGGGCAGTTGTTAGCTTCCATGTAGGTGCTGGAATTCAAACCCAGTACTTCCTCAAAAACAGCCAAGTGCTCTTAACTGCCAAGCCATCTCTCCAGTCCCAGTGCTTAATTTTCTATCAGAACTTTTAAACCAAGATACAATCTTATTCAAATTTCCAAAGGAAATGTGCCAGAATGATTAACTGTTGATATGTTTTTCAATATCAAAATTAGAGTGAAACTTGGCCAAGTTACAAACAATTTATTGTTTGGCTAATCTTTAAATTCTTCTAGCATGCTCTTGGGAATCACAAACCTGGTTTCTTGTGAAAGCTAAAATAATTGCAGTTAGACATCATTGCACCTTGGGAATTTTGGTGGCATATATACATATATATGTATATAGAAATATTGTATATATTCACAATTATGTGTGTGTCCATGTGTCTGTGTCTATGTATCTGTGTGTCCATGCGTCCATGTGTCTTTGTGATAGCTTGACACTACTAGACAGATTTAAATTTCTTTTTGGAGTCAGGGCTACTTCAGTTTGCTATTACCACATCATGTCATTCATGAGTTAGTCTTACCTGTCCTATGTGACCAGTACACACCTTCTATAGAGTTGACATATATTAGTACCATGAAAAAATTATACTAAAATCTTTACTCACTGTGAATTGAAGTGCTAAAAAGAAATAGTTTAATAATTTATCACATCTGAATATATTTGTTTTAATTTTATGTATTAATGGAAATATAAGGAAAGGCTGACAGAATCATTATGGAAAGTGTAATTTGGGGTGGCAGTTCCTATACAAAGATATTGTCACAGATTCAGCCACTAAGTCGTGGAGACATAGAAGTGTGCACTGCCAAGGAGAGGGGCACACTCTTCTATTAAGGTCACTCTTCGTCTCTTTCCATGATTCTACCACCAAGCTACTTGTAAGAGGTTCTGCTTCCTCAGCTCCCACTCATGTTGTAAATTATTAACACCCAGCTTCACATACTTCTCTTGAGAAGCTCATCAGTGATTACCCAAGATCTGGTTGATAAGTTGAAAAGTACAGCCTATGTTATCTGACATTTTACCCACTGCTTTGAATGAAATTATTTTTGTATTTAGCTGTTACTTCAGCTATTTACATAGTTCCAGATCCAATGTGTACTCCAAACACACCCATCTGAACATACACGTAGCAAGAACAGTTCCACAAATGAATACAGGAAATTCCATCCTCTTACAGATTGACCCTTCCTATATTTTCTGTCTTTGTAAGTGGCATAAGCATGTGTTTACTTTTTAAAACTGCATGTTCTGGAATGAATTTCACCATTTTTCTCTCTAAGTGGGATATTAGGTCAAAATTTTTTTAAAGAAACTGGCTCTCTCCAGTTATTGCTGGCATCTTGATTTTCATCCTCTCTCTTAGAATATTTAATGAGCCCCCAGACATAGCCATCACATTTCCTATCTTAAGAAGCAAAGTGACTTCAGTTGTGAAAACCTCAAGCTTCTCCCCCACAAGATAAAATCTAAACTCTGTAGGTCACTATAGAAGCCATTTCGCAGTGTGATTCCTGATTTCAATTTAAACACGCAGCCACTAACCATGCATTTGTCTATTTTCTTGCTCTATTGAACTTCATTAGCCTCTTCCATCACACCTTTCTTTCTCTTGCACTTTGCTTTTACAGACACTGAAATCCCTTCTTTTATCAACCCTACTTGTCATCCAATTTAAATATTTCTCATAGATGAAATCTTCCAGGATTCCTCTATATTTTTTTAAGTATTCAACACCCCTGTTCCCATGGCACATTGTTCACAATCTTTTATGTCTTTACTCATATTTGGTCTCTTGTAGTGAATATGTCCATAGGCTAAATTATACTTTAAGTTTTCTACAACCATAGGAAATGATGCTTTATATTTGCTTCACCCTCTCCAAGCATTTAAATAATCTAATTTAAAATCTATACTAGCTCCATAGAACCTTCCAAGCAGTACTTGAAACCAAGCCCTCAAACATCTATGGTAGATTCCGTCAAGGCATAGCACATAATCTTAGCAATTTCAAATGTTATATTATTCTTGCCTCTGGTTATTCACCTAAGTTCATATTGTTACTAACATACAGCTACTCTTCATTTCATAGAATAATCTCCTTTGTTTTTAATTTCACCTGCAGAATTCAAGCTTGGCTTGTGATTTTGTCCATGTATTATGTACAGTTAGCCTGACACAAAATTCTATCAGCTTGTAAATAGGGAACCTGTCCACCTTAAATAAAATATAACTTTCTTAGAGCTGTCATATTTTATGTAATAATTATTATTTATCATACATTAATCCTAGAGGTATGCTGGAATCAATTCCTAATGGCTTATGAAAGTCACTATAAAAGCTTAGAAAGTTCAAAATGAAACATTAACACTATTGTTCAAATATAGGTGGGTTTTATTAAAACACATTACCTTGAGGATATGCTTTCATATTCTAGTATTCTTTCATTAAAAATTATCTGATGTAGAATTTAAGATAGCCATAGTTTTGCCAAATTTGTCAGTTTTTAAATTTTTCTATTGAGCTTTTGTAATTTCATACAACCATTTTTAAACAAATTTAGAGCCCCTCCCCCATCCATATGTCCCCATGTCCCCGCTGAGCCTCATGCATTCTGCCATACATGTTAAGTACTATCCAGTCAAGCATTTGTACCCAGCTATCCATCAGTGCAAATTCATGTTTTAAAATAAATCTTCAATATTTATTTTCTATTTCAATCATTAAATGGAAAGTTGAAAATATATTCATGTTAAAAGTATAATCATCCATCAATTGTGAAAATAGTTGCTTATCTAAATACAATGCTCTTAAAATCGATAATAATATTTCATGGTGTGGGAATAATTATATATTCTCTGGATAAGTGACTTTTACCTAACCTTGCAGCCAAAAAGTTAAAAAAATCTTATGTTTTGTGATCATCGAACTCTATATTAACTTACTTAAATTTAAAACAATGCATTAGGCCTGCATTCCTCTACAACCTAAAAGATATGCAGCCTTAATTTCTCATCACTCTTCATGACCAAGAACAGTGTGTGAATGTGTGTTTGTGTATGTTTTTCAAATCTAGTAAGCACTGTAAATAGTGGATATGTGTTATAAGCAATGAACATTATTTCATTTTTTGGAAAATATTTTATTTATTATTTTTATTTTATGTGTATGCATGTTTTACCTACGTGTATTTAAGTGCACCCATGTTGTACAGAAGAGAGCATCAAATCCCCTGGAACTGAATTATTGACAACTGTTTGCCAAAATGTGGGTGCTGGGAATCAAATCAAAGTCCTCTTCAAAATCAGCCAGTGCTCTTAACCACTGAGCCATCTGTCCAGTTCCAATATTATTACATTTTTGTTACAAACACTAGGAATTAAATAGATTACAATAGATTACATCTGATTGTATTTATATTTATGCTGTTCTAGGAGAGTAGGGTTCAGAAAGGGTAAAATCCTGATAACCATCTGATTTTACTTTCCCATTTCATTTTTAATATGCTGTTTCAATAAAAGAAAGGGTGAGCCTTTGAGAGCATGGTTTGTAGATCAGTCTAAAGAAACAGGTTCTCATGAGAGTTAGCATGTTCTCTCGTCTAAAATGAATACTAAGAGACAGGTTGCTTTTGTTCAGGCATCAACTTAATGTGGCATCACATAGTAGAACCACATTATAAGAATCAAATGACTGTAGGTATGAGAAGCAAAACAATAATGGAAGTCTGAGTGAGTGGCTCAGTGGTAGAGTGATAGACTAGTATGCACAAGGTCCTGAGTTCAGCACCCAGTACCACAAAAAAATAACTCTATTTATTGTTTGTAACGTTTGTATTAAATTATTTATATTAAATGATGTATACTAGACTATGCTTATACTGGGGATGCAGAGATGGCTCAGTAGTGAAGAGCCCTGACTGTTCTTGCAGAGGATCAGAGTTCGATTCCCAGCACCCACATGGTGGCTATGAACCATCTTTAACTCCAGTTCCAGGGGAATCCTATGCCCTCTTCTGACCTCTGTTGCATTGCATGACACAGGTGCACTCACATATATGCAGGCAATATACTCATACACATAAAATAAAAATAATAAATAAAAAAAATTAAAAAGAATATGCTTATACTTTGAAAATAGAACCAGTAACTAATTAGCCAGTTGCTACCTCAACACATGGATATCAACTGAGACTGCACAATCACTAACACTTGTGCATAAGTTATAGAATTATAAAATAGTTTAAGAATATTCATCTTATTTTGCATTTTCAAATCTAGCACTGCCTAATTTGCTGAATTTGCGACAAAACATTCAATTAAAGCCAGACTGGGTACCCTGATTTGAAGTACCACTTCAAGCCTTACTGCAGTTATTATCCTACTCATCTCCAGAACTCTGACTTTCACATTTCTCTTCAGTAAAATGCAAATATTGGAATAAATATATTTTCAATATTGTCTATTATTGACCTTAATTGTTAAAATATCTAAAATCAAAATAAATTTTTAAGATCTATGCCAAAGGGCTGGGGAAACGGCTCAGTGATTAAGAATAATGGATGGTCTGGCAGAGGACCTGAATTTGGTTCTCAGCACCCACATGGCAGCTTATAACTCCCTGTAACTGCAGTTACAGTGAATCTGTTGCCCTCTTCTGGTCACCACGGGCACCAGGCACACATGTGGTACATGAATGTGCATGCAGGTCAAATACTCTTTCACATTAAATAGAATTTAAAAAATTTAAAGATTTATCTAAAAATAAAACTTTTACTGTATATATAATAAGTTTAAAGAAACAAAATGCCTTTCTGATCATTGTCATCATTGATTTGAAGGAAATGGGGTTACAATAACAATTTTAATCAGGGGAAGTGCACTTATTAGTTAAAGCTATGTTATAAAATTGAACAATGTTAAGTTCAGTTGTACCAATTTATGATTATACAGTCTGGAATATTCTACTCAATTCAGCAATCCCGAGGGATGCTAGAATTCATCCTCTAAAACCTGGCTCTTCAGTTATTTGTGAACTATCACAGACCCCATCAAAGCAGCTCCTTTGCCTTAAAACAACATCACAACATAAGCTGGTGTTTGGCATAACAACTTCTTTGTCTCCAAGTTAAATCTTATGATGAGGAACATACTGACTAGCCTCATTTGGATGAAGACCAGTCTGATACATGTGGTCATGAAGGATCCACAATTAGGCCTTAGAAGAGAGCAATGTCTTTGCAATAAATTGAGAAGCTTTTTAGCACTATTTACTCGATTTTTAGCACTATTTAGCATTGTTTATATTGCACTTGGTTTTTTAGCACTATTTACCTGATTTTTTTCTTATTTAACTGAATTTTTGTGAATTTCAATGTATTTTGATTCTATTTAGATCCTTTTCCCAATCTGCAATCCTGCTTTTATCCCCCACCTCTTGCCAATTTGATAGATTTCATGTACTCAGATAGATAGATAGATAGATAGATAGGTAAATGATAGATACATAGGTATAGATAGATGATAGATATAGATAGATAGATAAATGGATGATAGATATAGATGATTGATAGAGGGTAGATTAGATGATAGATAGATAGATAGATAGATAGATAGATAGATAGATGGATGATCAACCTAAATGCCTATAAAATCATGTTTGCATATAGGACCTGGTCAACCTTTAATTTTACATGTATTCGTGTATTGCTTGCATGTAAGTAAGTGCACCTGTGTCATACAATGCCCATGGAGGACAGAAGAGGCTGTCAGATCCCTTGGAACTAGAGTTACAAACAATGGTTAGGTGCCATGTGGGTGCTCAAAATCGAGCCTGGGTCTTCTGCAAGAACAATCAGTGTTCTTGACTACTGAGCCATCTCTCCAGCCCCCCAGGTTCGACCTTTAAATGAGACTGATTGTCCACATACCAGAAGCCATGGTTACCAATATTTCCTGATGTAGAGTTGGGTTTCTTACCTACTTCCCCATATCTGTTTTTGAATTCTTTCTTAACTGCGATTAAGTGTGATTTGTTTATGCTGTCACCATTATCATGAGTTCATATAAGTTCCTGACTGTTTAGAAACCTTTATTTCTTTTTTTTAATCCACCACCTCTGGCTCATACAATCTTTCCATAACCTCTTCTACAATGATCTCTGAGCCATGGAAAGCCCAGGTTTGATATGTGTCCTATTCAGGGATAAGAACTCTCCAGTTTCTTATTCTCTGTATATTGACCAGATGTGTGTCTATTTTAAGCAACTTCATTGTTTAATTTGATTGTATCATATTATATTAGAAGCATATCCCTGATAAAAGAGCATAGCTTAAAAATATTACTTGTTTTCATTGAGAGATTTTAGAAAATTCTTACTTTTATAGCACTAGGTTTATACTGACAAATATGCAGTAAATATATTATATATGGAATACCAAAATATTTAATTCACTCCTGAGTTCAGGACTTTTACAGAGTTTACAATATATCAGAAAACTGGAAACGTTTCAAGAGACATGAAATTTAAAATTTTAATGCTAATAAAACTAATTTTCTCCTAAATTATTGTAAATAATACACAATTTTAGGATATACATTACTATTAAAATTAAAATGAATTTTATTGAGATGGCTCAGCAGTTAAGTGTACTGTCTGCTCTTGCAGAGGATGTTAGTTCAATTCCCAGAATCCAGATAGTGCCAAAGCACTGTCCCTAACTCCAGTTCCCAGGGGTTCTGACACCTTCTTCTAACCTCTGTGAGCACTGCACAATGTGAGTGCACTTACATAAATGCACATAATATACTCGTACACATTAAATAGACAATATTATATAGAAATAAAATGATTTTTAATTAATTTTCATCATGATAAAATAAGATGAAAACAATGAAATAAGTTACTGTTGCTTTAAATAAATATTACTAATACTGCCTTAAATGTCCTCAAGTTCCTCAAGGTATGAGATATTCAAACAAGTAAAGCAAAGAAAATATTGATTGATACAAGTGTATGACTATTCA
>NW_008349975.1:6305782-6329106 GCF_000622305.1 Nannospalax galili | reverse complement strand
TTTTTATAAAGTGAAACTCACTACCATAAAATATTACTACACAAAAAATTAAAGATTTACAAAGGGGTGATTTAAGGATGGATTGACAAAATTCTCAGTATGCTCTCCAAGACAATCTTGAAACAAATTTAATGTTTTTGCCTCTTTTAAAATAAATCTTCAGCACATTGAAATGCAGCAAGTCTGTACACCTAGAGTAAAGCACTGGATTAAGTGTCTATGTTTCTAATAAATACATATATGCTGTCAGATATACTTGTCAAGATGTTGTACTGATGTGAGAAAAAGGAACTATCCATCAAGGAAATAGTTCATATCCATAATGAATACTCAGGAATAGCAATAGTTACTATCTACTAAGATTATAACCCAACTGTTATTTCAGAATTTCAAGGAAGTGCTAGCTGGTAATAGCAGTAATTTTATGAAAATAGGCATGGCTGTGTTATTTTACTATCAATTACAGTCTTATATATTTCCATGTCTCTGCCTACATCTGAAAATGCACATTATGTGGAAACTTAAAGAAAACAAACGAGTTCACCATAAGAAATAGTGATAACAAATGCTGGGTATCTAAAATAAGAATTTCTTAAACATTTATTAAACACATCTTAATATAAATAAAACAATCATCAAGTATGCATGTGGTATTGTCTTCCAAAATCAGGTTTCACTGAAATATGAAATTGTCTGAAGAGAAGAAGGAAATATCTTTCATGTGATCAATATATATTTCTGAAAATTTGAAAATTTCAGTTTAATATTTCCTAACTTTTAGCAGAAATGCATTCATTCAGTGAAAATTCATGGTTCTAAATAATTTGAATGATTCTTAAATGAATCCACTGATCTCTACTCAAAAACCTTAAAATCAGTCACTAGAGAAAAGATAAACACATGCCCCAATGGGGAAAATACATGTTAAATACTGAATAAGACAATGTTTTGAATGGAAAAGAAATACAATAAATTATGTTTTCTTTGTTATCAAGTACAAATTACTTTTCTCAATATTTAGTCAACATAATCACAAGAACAACTTCTAAAGTTCTACACTTACATGTTTTGTAGAGTACATACATAATCATATGTGCATATAGGATATTGGCAATTGTAATGATTAATAATTGTATTATTTTTTTAAAATGTATAATTATATATCATCTATCATTTATTTCAATTATTAATTATTTTTAACATTATAATTATAACATATGTGTACATTAATATCATTAATATATGTACTATGGATATACATATATGCAGTATATCTATCAAGGCTCTTGTTTGCCATAATAACTTCTGGTTTTCCCTACAGATCTCTAGATATGAGGATATAAGTTAACCAGAGCGTCACTTTAAAATACTGCTCATGTTCAGAGCCAAGGTCAATCCTTTAGCCTGGGATTCAGGAAGGGGGAGATGTAGAAAATAGTCTAAACCTGTGTGATATCAAGAATGTTTTTGGATTAACAATTATCACCATGTTTGTTTGTTCAATAAATCCTCATTTTGAACAATGCATTAAATTTTTACATCTCAGACTGCATGATGGTAGTACATGTTCCTAATCTGAGTGCTTAAGAGGTGGAAGAAAGACAATCAACAGTTCAAGGTCATTCTCAGGTATTTCCAATCAACATGGTGTTAGCGGAGTGCTCAGTAACAAATGGGACATTTATGTCAGCGTTCCCCAAGGCTTAGAGGCCCCCATGAAAGAGGGAGAGGAAAGTGTTTCAGAGCTAGTGATTAGGGAAAAAAAAACAAAATGCAACATTGTCCTCTGCTCACGACAGAGCTTCTCCACTCAGGAACTCACAGCTGCTACGTTTGTCTGCGGAAGACCTGCACAAAATCAAGACAGTCAACATTCCATTGTGAAGGGGAAGCACCTCAAAGCCCACATCCCACTCCAATAACTGAATAATCACTGATATCTAAAGGATTCAGGATGAGGCAGAGTTGCATCTCTTCAACAATGTGGCCCCTGGTAGATCAACAACACTCTGGGGGATTGCCACAACTCATGAGTGCATGGACAGCAAAAATTGAACTTGATTGGTTCTTATAATTAAAAAAAGTAGATGCAAGGAGGTAGAAGTAAATACAGGAGGAGTTGGGGGAATGAGTAGGGATTAATCTAGACGCATTATAAGAAATTCCCAAACCATTAATGAAAATATTATCCTGAAATTTTATATACAACATCACGAAGAAAATTTTCCTTGTATTGTATAATGATTGCAAAAATCTCATTAAAATTTAACATAATAAAAAAAGAATACAAGATTTTATTTTTTCAAAGATACTTTATTGGATTTTGTGTTTCATACAATACATCTTAATCACATTTAGCCTCCAAACAGGACTTCATGTACTTTGTCTTGTATGTTAAGGTCTATTAAGTCAAGTTTTTTTAACCAAATGTCACTTGGTGTGATTTCATCCACTGGAGCCTGTTCAGCCTGTCTAGTGTCACTTCCTTAAAGAAGATCAATTTTCCCTCACCCAGCAGTGATTTATATGACTTTTTTGTTTACATGTCTGTTAGTGTACCCATGTGTGCTATGCCCACAAAGACCAGAAGTGAGCATTGAATCTCCTGGACTGGAGTTATGGATGGATGATAGTTTCCATGTGGGTGCTGGGAATGTAACCCAGATCCTCTGCAAGAACACTCAGTGTTTTTAACCTCTGAGCTATCTATCCAGTCCCCTCCCTGACAAATGGATATTGCTTCTTATTTACTCCAGAAAATACTGTCATCATATGAACAATAAAATAAGCCGTATGCTTGTGGTTTGTGAACCACACATTTTATATTTGGATTTAAAAATCACTTGGCAAATTGTTAATTCCTGGTATCTATCTATCTATCATCTATCTATCTATCTATCTATCAATCAATCTATCTATCATCTATCAATCATCTATCTATCATCTATATCTATCTACCTATCTGTCTATCATCTATCTATCTATCTATCTATCTATCATCTATCTATGTATCTATCATCTGTCTATTTATCCATCATCTATCTATCTATCATCTATCTATCATCTATCTATCTATCTAACTATCATTTATTTATTTATTTATTTATTTATTTATTTATTTATTTATTTATTTATTTAGGTTTTTCTTTTTACACAGGTTCTCTCTGTACCCCTAGCTGACCTGGAACTTGCTATCTAGACCAGGCTGGCCTCTGCCAGCCTCTGACTCCCAGGTGCTGTTACAAGAGGCTTGTGTCACCACTACTGCTGGAATTTGTCTTTTCAGTCCTTCAACCATAGCTAGCCCGAGACAGAGAATCTCCCTTAAATTTCCCTTTGTGGAATAGTTACATGAACTTTCTTGATTATTTCCTTAGATAAGCAACAATATAATATCAGGTTGAATTTCAGACCTGAATCTAGAATGTTCAGGCTAAAATTTCCTAGATGTGGTTTCAAATAGGTTACCATTCTCTGCCTCAGTTTCTTCATCTGCATAATCATGTCCTCAACTGATTTTATGTACATTTCTTACAACAGTGGCTGACATAGAACATGGTCAAACATGCTCATCATTACCATATGCTGGTAATGTGTTTTTATTATTTTGGATCTTTGATTTTGTATGTCATGTTTCCAGATGGCATTATGATTTATTTTCCTCTAGACCTTCACCAAACCTGAGATTTGAACTCTAATTCAGTTGTTATAAGTATAAACAGTAGTTCCATCACTTTTTCACAAAAAAATGACCTCTGACACGTTTATGTCTTAGAATATTTTACTACAGCTGAGAGAGAATTTTAAAAATTTGTTACTGCCTTGGTTTCCAGATCATAACAAATTTTTCTAACATACAGTTTCTTGTCTTTTTTCTTTTAAAATGTACATATGTGTCAGTGTATACATATATTTCATCATATTAAGGGAAATGGGTGCCTCTAAACATTATTAACTTTATCAATGGTGGCTTTCTTAAGTTTTATAAAAGAAACACACTTAAAATACATGTAGTTTGAAGAGATGATTCAATATTTATAGAACTGGTTTCACCTCGATGTCACTTTACTAGCAAAAGCAGTCATGACTCTCAAGATAAGAACATTATTTTACATTTAGTTCTGTGATTAAAGAGTGACTACTTCCTACTCTGTTAGATTTTGATGATAATACACTGACTGCAAGTTTTCTTCAATGTCTTGTAAGATTTCTCTTATTATTTTCTAAGTATATGTTCAATTACTGAAGGCTGACCATTTAGGAAACAAACTTAATCAAATGTATGGTATTTGTGAGGATTTTATAATAAAATTATTGTCACTGTCAGTAACTGTAAAACATACACAATTGAATCAAATATTAAATAAAGAATTTATTCACCATTACTTTTATTATTCACCACTTTCCTCAATATCCTCATTAGTATAAATTACTGAAGTTTGTGTTATTGTCTTCCTGGTTTTGATTGTCATGTCAATACGGATTTTCAAAATCTTTTTTGAAACGTGGTTTTACATAGTATCAACTTTCAGGTAATCTCATAGCCACTTTACTCATGCCCTTTGTGTAGCTGTCATTTTCTCTAGTGGTTCACGCTTGAAATAGTATTCTTTTCTGATAATTTTTACAATGTTTTTCTTGAACGTTTGTGCATTTCATACAGTAAATCTTAACTGTATTTAGACCCCTTTCCCCTACTGCACCCCCCTAAACCACCCCTCAGGGAATTTCATGTACTCTGTCACATATGTGATATTTCTCTTTAAAATATTTGTATATTTTTTCAAAAGACCTTTAGTGCTAGTTGTCCCTCTTCTTACTCACTACTCTGCCTTGCCATCCCATTACCAATCCCATTTAATCCTTTCTTTGTAATTAGTCTCATTTCTCCCTTTATATCACCATGTTCTCTCTCCTCCAGTTGTTGCACCTTATTAGATTCGTAACCTCTATGGATTTTTCTGTTGAAACACATCTCTTTAAAGATTAAACTAAAACTCACCCCCAAAAGGATCAAGGACCTCAACAGAAGACCTGATACTGTGAATCTGATAGAAGAGAAAGCAAGCAAGACAAAGAAACTTAGAGCCACTAGAGGCCATTTAAATGTACCCCAATAATCAAGATATTAATATGAATAATTGACAAATGGGACCTCATGTAACCAAAATTCTTCTTTATAGCCAAGGACATCATCATTCAAGTGAGAAGCAACTTAGAAATGGGAAAATATATTTACTTGCTATATATCTGAGAAAGGGTTAGTAACTGGAATACAAATATCTCAAAAAACTAAGTATCAAAAATTAAATCAACCCAATTAAAATTTGTAACAAGGAACTAAACTGAGTTCTCAAATGATGAAACAGAAAATACTGAGAAATAATTTTATGTTCAGCAACTTTAGAGAAATGTGAAGTAAAACTACTTTGAGCTTTAATGGCTAAGACCCAAAAACAAATGGTGTCAAATGCTCGTGAGGATCTTGGGAAAGGGAAGCTCTCGTTTACTGCTGATGGGAGCTCAAATTGGATTAGTTACTATGGAAATCAGTTTTCAGGTTCCTCAAAGAGCTACAATCAGGTCTGCCACAAGGTCCAGCACAAACCTTGGACATACCCAAAGGAGTCTATATCCTATTACAGAGATTCCAAATCATCCATGCCCATTGCTGCTGTATTCTCAATAGCCAGGAGGTGGAAAAAAAAACCTAGATTTTGATCAACTAATGAAAGAATGTTGTACTTTTGGCTATTAATAAAAATGAAGTTCATAGGTAAATGAATGGTACTGTAAGAAATCACCCAAAGTGAGGTAACCCAGACCCAAAAAGACAAAAGTTACATGTCCTGTCTCATAAGTGGATAGATACTTTGAATTTTTAGATAGGGTTCTTTCAATTGGAAAATCTTCATTTATTATTCTATTCTGTATGATTTCATCAACTGAGTCAATAATTCTGCTTATTTAATGATTTTCATCACTTCAGCCTCTAGTTTCCAATTGTATATTTATTTCTACTTCAACTTGACTACCTGCTTGATTATCTATCATCAATATCTGAAACATTTCTCAAACTTTATTATATGACTGTATTATTCTGTTACTGACAACAGTTTCTCTCCAAGCCCATTTTATTAATTCTTTAACCACATTGGAACATTTATTTCTTTGACATTAAATTTATTGTTTTACCACTTCCACTTAACTTCCTCACTTGCTCAGTTCAACCATTACGCAGCCTAAAATATATGGACCAATGTTTTAATCATTCATTTGCAAACAAAATTAAACTGCTTGTCTGTCTCACTTTCCACTCTTCTCATCAACTAAAACATGAAACCAACTTATGTGTGCCTTTTCTGCAAACTTATACAGAAGAACTAGATTTCCAGAATTATTTTTAAGACATCACATAAAATGCTGACCTCACCCATCCATGGCTCAGGGATCATTACAGAAGAGGAGGCAGAAAGATTGGAAGAGCCAGGGATGGTTCATGAAGGGAGGGGTAGGCTTCCAGGCCACTGGAGTTGGAGACTTCCAGGTCACTGTAGGTGGAGATTTCAAGGACACTGGAGGCTTACTCATGTGAGCCTGTGGCAACGGTGGCATCAATCATGGGACCCTTGTCAACTCAATTAAACAAGGACCCAAAAAGGGTGGTGAGAGTTAGATGATAGGTCAGCACTAAATTGAGGACTATTTGAGACTGATTGCTGCCGGTTGAGGAAGAGTATGAGTTACATAGGACCACTGGATGGGCTGTCTAGACTCTAGTGGACACATTTAAATCAAAGGACATTTGTCTGAAAACACCTGAATGAATAGGACTCAGCATGTATGGCAGAGTGCATAGGGTTTAGTGGGGGATTGAGGGAGGCATAGATGGAGAAGGAAGTCTAGATTTGAGTGGGAAAAGTATGAAATTTAAAAAGCTCAATAAAAATGTTCAAAATGTTAAAATACAAATTTCAAAAGCCTCCTAAACTCTACACAAAATTTCTTTAATCTTTTTCTAATTCCTTTAGTTTGAAACTTTTGTTCATCAGTCTTCTTCATTACCCTTTCTACTTACCCCATTGTCCATACAGGATGCTTATTTTCTTCTCCGTTTTAAGTGGAAGACTGTGTCAAATGGAAATGAATTACCTCTTACTACTACCAAATATAGCCACTTTGCAGCTACAATGTACTAATTATATACTTTCATTTAAGCTCTGTTTCCAATCTCCATTCAATCTAGGTAAGAAGTTATCTTAAAATTTTATGTTTGTAGCAAGTATCACCAATTTCTCCCCATTTACTAAATGCTTTCTTTTGGAAAAAGAGCTGTGCTTCTCTTTAATCCCTATTTCTAAGTGAAAGCAGAAATGTGATAATACTGCTTCTGCTCCAATGGATAAAGGAGTCAATTACTTTATTGGTAAATATTATGTGTCAATCCAACGTTCTCTATAATAAATACATAAATGAATAATAACTAATTTACTTTAAACTATGAAAAATTAGTGAATTATTTTATTATTTTTATTAATACAAGTTTGAGGCTAAGATTCTGGATGTAGATATATCTGTATTCAGATCATAATCTGATTCTAACATTTCTGACCTTGCAGAACAGATTATGTAGCTCCTTACATTTTCCCCCATAGATTCAGAGAAATTTCTCCAACCAACTTAATATGTATTAAGCTGATATATTTGTGACTGTTTTCTGATATTGAGTTTATTCCTTAATGACTTCTTATTGCAGGAAGGAATAGATGTCTCATAAATATCCAACAATTGCAACAACATAAAATAGAAATCCCATTTAAAAACAGAAAACCCCTATCAGCATTCCTTCCAAATGACTACAATAGTGTTCTATTCCACTTCCAAGTGAAACGTTTCTAAACTATAAATAATCTTCACCAGGTTTCTCTCTACTGTCTCATCCCTGTTGCATACCTCCCCTGCTAGGTAAGGTCAAACTACTGAATTGTCATGATGTTTAAAGCCTTGCAGTATTTTGTTCAATCACCTGTGAGCATATTGCTTTGTTTTGGAATAATATTCTTGTTTCAATTCACATAACTCCTCAACTAATAGCTATTTCTTTTTTTCAGATTATTGTTTTAGTTGCTGTAGGACTAGCTTCTTCAAGTTTTTAAACATCCCTGCTGTTAATGAGTGTTAGTGTTGGGTACTCTTCTAGAACTGGAGGGCAGATTGGGAAACAAAGCATGTACACATAATAACACATAAAATTACAAAGTATCAACTTCTGTGAAGAAAATGGTCTTCAGTTATCTAACATGAGAATCAGCAATTTTCAATAAGTGATGATTTTTTAAAATAATTTGGGAACAGATACCTAAACAAAGACATAAAATAGATTAGGCAGTGATGGCAGAAAATAAGTTCTTTATAACTGTGGGAAGTGTGTTAGGCAAGTGGAAGAGGCAGAGTAAAATATCCTAAGATTGAGAATGTGTTTCAGTTTTCAAAAATGGGGTAGCACCCAGTGTGGCAGAGAATGACCAAGAGAAGCACTAGTAAACAAAGCAATCAGAGCAGAGAATGAGGGGTTAATCTGAAAGGTCTTGAATCATATTGAAAATACTTTCACTTTGTTCTTTGAGACAATGGAAACTCATGGCAGTATCAGCATCAGACAGAACATGCTCTAAGTTATGTTTCCAAGGTCAGACTGATAAAGGAATATATGGCAACAATAAATGCAGAAAATCCAGTTTAGAAGCTTCTCAAGGAAATAATGACCTGCCTTGTCAATCAGAATGAGTGCCCAGGAAGGTATATTCAGACAGCATTCATATTTGAAGTACATGAACATGATTTACTAATGAGTGGACTGGGGCTACTAAAGAAAATGAATAATCAAGGAAACGCCTCCTTTTTTTCTCAATGGAAATTAGAGAGGAGTTATGAAAGAAACAGGGATGAGTTGATGTGAATCACCTGCCATGAGCTGAAGTAGCTCAGTTGCTGCTCTGCTCCAGTTGAGGGTATTTCACAGCCAAGTTGGACTCTGAGTAGGCTTTTTGATATTATGTATGTGGAGTTCAGAAGAGAGATTCTGATTGGAGTTATATTTTGAGAATCCTTACCACAAAGGTGATAATTAAAGTCTTAGAAGACATGAGACCTTCACGGGATTGCTACTAAATAAAAAATAAGATTATTCTCAAACTCCAAAACTAGGAAGTATCAGAAAAGATGATAAAACAGAAAATATATAGTAACTACAAAATATTCATGAAATAATAAATATAAGAATACAGTAGCATATAAACCAAGGAAAAATGAATTTTTACAAGTTGTTAAATGTTGATTACAGACTAACTGTCCACTGCATTTAGAAATGTATAAGCTATTGATACCCTGTAACTCAAGTAGGTTCAGGGAATTGGTGTGATCAATATTCTGAATGACACTGATAGAGAATGGCAAGTGAGAAGTTTGAGATAGTATCAAAATATCCTGCAAGGAGCGTGCTGTACATGGAATTATGGAAGTAAAAACATACTTGGAGAAGAAAGGGGACTGTATTAATTATTTGTTGTCTGCAACAAAATACTTGACTGAAGCAACTTAAGGAAGAATTTATTTTGCTTCATAATTTGAAGTTGGGAAATCATTGAGAAAAATCTTCAAGCAGCTGGTCATGTTGCATTCACAGTTCAGAATCACAGAGCAATGAATTCTGGTGCCCCACTTGCTTTCTCTTTTCTATTCAGTCTAGGACTCCAGTTGGAGGACTGGCGCTGCACACAGTTAGAATGGGTCTTCCCATTCAATTAACCAAATCTAGAAACATACTCAGAACATGATAAAAGGATTATCTCCTTGTTGATTCTAAATCTTGTCAGTTTTACAATCAATATTAACTATCACAAGGACAAAAAGTAATTTCTTACCTGGGAAAATTGATGACATTTTTGATGCTGATTGTTGTGATTAATTTGAGGACACATTTGATATTTAATCAGATGGATAAAGTTATTGGGAAATTCACTTTGAATTAGACACATAATATAGTATTTAGTATCCATATTGAGGTATTTAATTAGCAGAAGCATAGCAACTTTATTTAAAGTCAAGGTCTATGGGAAAATAACTTGAATTAACTAGAACCTGCTATGCAGACCAGAACAGCCACAAACTGGAACATTTTTCCTATCTCAAAATTTCAAGCTCCAGGATTATAAGCATAAGTCTCCAGGCACAGTTAGAAAAAATCTTTCCTAACTCATTAAATTACTCCTTGAAGAACAAATTCCAGGTCTTTGTCTCAGATTGAGGAGTTGGGTTTTGGACAGTTTTATGAAGGAGAGCAATGAAAATTAATTTTCTCTGATAAACGAAGAGTGAGATAGAGACGTTAGTACAATTTAAAGGTAGAATATTTGTGTCTGAAAATGCAAAGGTTGGACTTTCTCCAGGCAATTTAGTTCTGTGGGCAACTGTTAATAGAAAAGTTTGAATTGAGTATATATTTATTGCTTTGCTTTGCTTTGCTTTCACTTGATATACAATATCAGGTGAAAGCAAAGCAAGAGTAGATTACTCATTACTTCAGTATTCACTTTTCTTAAGCCTTTTCAATTCTTTTTTGTCATGGCTAACAGTTATCTGAGGATTGGTCTTTACTTGGCTTCAATTTTGTCTTTTAGCTTTACGATAGGCAACATCTCCCAGTCACATGTTTCTCAACACTAGAACTGATGATATCCTGGTGTTTGCTTTAAGTGCTTTTACTTATATCCTATGTCTCAGCTCCTGATTTGTATATTTGACCCACCATTATCTGTGTTCCCTTATTCATTCTGGACAAGGGAAATTCTCATGTCTTTAGAATCAGATAGCTCTCAATAATCTTCCTCCAAAAAGTTTCCTCCAGGATTTTGTCTCTGTGCTCTGAACGCTTCTGATCAACTCCAGTCCATCCATGTCTGGCAATTTCCCTAGTCCCATTATGACTGTTTGCCTTAGGAATGTCATGATCATTATTGTAATGCCATTTATCAAAATTTACATTAGGTATCTCTAGAATGCCAGGGTATTTCAATCATTATTCAATTCCATGACTTCAACATCACTTCAAATCTCTTCCTAACTCCTTCCATTTGTATCAATATCTAAAATTCTTAACTTTTAATATTTTAAAATCTAATCTAAATACCCCTAAGCTCCTCTCTCCAAAATTTACCCTAGCTAAAACTAAGCTCTTTTTGGATGACACTAGCTCCCACTCAATCTTCTCAAAAGATCAAGATTCCTCTGAAAAAATTCCTTGTTAGTCTGGTCTGCCCAACTACTTCCAAAATTTTGTCCTTTTCGTCACTTTGCTGCTATCCAAACCACACTCCAATTCACCAGGTTTTCTCACTGAAGATTTGACCTTACTTAATAACACCTAAAAAGAATTTGTTCATATTAAATCTTAGAAAAAATTAACTCCTGTTTCCTCAGCATTAATTGCAAATTAAATTGAATTAATTAGATTCATACAGCTGTTCCTTCACTGAGCATTAGTTCCTTGATAACATTAACTCTAAAGAAATTGTAATCAATTTTAGTTCATCTGCAAAGAGAGACATTGTTATCAACAATTGAAATCACAAAGTCTGGTTACAAGTATATCACATTAAAAGAATAATTATAAGTTTACAGAAAATTTCCATTGATAGTTCTAAATTCCCAATCATCTCAAACTGTCTTATAACATCATTAAACATCCAGTCTATTTGATATAATTGAGTCAATATTGGCTTATTATTACTATTATTATTAATGTATATAATTTATTCAGATTTTAATTCCTGTCTTATTTACTTTTGTAGTGTTTAGCCCAATAAATCACATTACAAGCAATCTCAATTTTTTAAAAATAATATCCACATTTTAATTATCTTGCATTATCTTATTATTATTATTTAAATGTAATTCCAAAACGTATATATTTTTACTTGAGTTGCACTGCCTGAATATAAACTTACAAGTCAAAGCCCCTCCTAGAGTTCTTTAACCTTAGCTTAATTCTTTACTCTATGGATTAAAGTTATTCAGAAATATTGCTGCTGCTGCTGCTGCTGCTACCTATCACAGTGCTTTGCCTCTTATATTGTAAATAATATCCACCAAGAAACATTGAAAACTTAATCTTCAAGATGTAACCCAAACTGAAATATTTTGTCAGTGTGCCATTAAGACTCCACTATCATTTACCAAATTTGCATGGATTACCATGTTACTTTGATTCTGCCCTTTTATTCTAGAGAATATCATAATAAAGGAGATGGAGACATCTTAACCAAGCAACTACATAATGGTGTTGCTCTTAAGAGGCTGTCAAAGTTTGCAATCCATGTCGAGGTGATAATGAAAGGTCCTGCAGAGAACTCTACAAATTTTTATATTGCAATGGTACGTTCTCCTTGTCTTTTTCTCCTACCATCAGTCCTCTTGCCTAATAAAATTAAACCACACTGAAATCCTATAAAACTCTTACAAATGCAGGTATGGTGTTATGTCAGGGCCTGGTACTTGACTGTTCTTATACCTAAAACCCTTTCTAAAAGTATTTTCATAGGAGACTCTTCTAATAAGGCTTAAATGACCATAGTGAATATGGGGTATTTTGTTGTATTATATTTAATGTCAGTATTTTCATGAAGTGATTTTTTTGAGCTTTACATGTGGAGATTACTGATGCAAAGGCATAGGCAACAATGTTTAGATTATGTCTCCTCCCAATAGCCAATACCTAATCTTGAAATAGACAAAATATTGCTGCTTTTGATACTCCTGTTCAACATTTAAGTGAGGGGAAGATTTTAGAATTCATTGGTACATAATAATTCTGAAATACCACGGGATCAATTTTGTGATATATCCTAATACTGGGTGCAAATTTCATGAGATCTATTAGTGCTTAATCATTTTATAATCAATACGTCTCTTTCCAAAATCTTTCTTCACAACCAATTAATAATTTATTAGGCTTGTTCTCCAGCTTCACCTTGTTCTTTCTTTTTTCATTACCTTTGGTCACAGCTCAAAAATATAATAGGGACAATAGTTTTCAAGGTCCAGATATGTCCAACCAAAAGAGTATATCTTATTCTTTATGACAACTGTATTGATGTGACTGTCCTAAAGATATGCGATGATTCTGAATTTGAATTTGGGATTAAATAGGTACATATTTCATATGGTATGCGATAATAATTTTTTAGTGCTGAAAGTTCTAAGACTTCCAGTATCACGTTATTTCCTCAAATATTGCTAATGATAAGTAGATTCCAAGTCTGGACTCGGTTATAGTGTATTTCCATAATTGTAATGTATTTGGGAGCTATAACCGAGTCCAGACTCCAGACTTGGAATCTACTTATCATTAGCAATATTTGAGGAAATAAAGTGATACTGGAAGTCTTAGAACTTTCAGCACTAAAAAATTATTATCGCATACCATATGAAATATGTACCTATTTAATCCCAAATTCAAATTCAAAATCATCGCATATCTTTAAGACTGACTGTTGATTTAGGGAAGGTAAAGTGGTTTTTCTCTTACCTTATACTTATTGACCAAAAAAAAAAAAAAACCCAGATATTTTAGGTTATGGGTTCATTTAATTTTTTTATTTGAAAATATATCTTGGTCTTTATCTCCTAACATGTTTTCTGCTCCATTTTCCTTTTTTAAATCACAATTTAGGAATTTCAGTGAGGAAAATTCTCTGTATCCCACTATTTTGTATTAAATATTTTTGGGGGGTCATTTTTTGAGACAGGGTCTCACAGTAGCCCCAGCTGGCCTGGAACTCACTATGTAGACCAGGCTGGCCTTGAACTCACAGAGATTTTTCTGCCTCTGCCTCCTGAGTGCTGGGATTAAAGGCATGTGCCACCACACCTGGCATTAAACATATTTTTAAGGCAGGATCTCATTATATAGTCCCAGCAGGCCTAGAAATGAGTATGTCAACCATCCCAGGCTGAAATGAACTCACTGTGATCAGCCTGACTCTGGTTCCCTAGTGCTAGGATTAGAGGCATGCAGCACCAGGCCAATCTCTGCTTTAAGGTTTTACTTTCATTATTTCTAAATTATTTTTCAAACTAGATTTTTCTAAAGGATAACTATCTATTTACCAGTGTTTTCTATTTTGTTGTTTTTAAAATCAATCAAATGTGTAATTTCAGACAAATTTCACCATTCTAGAATGCTCATATTAGTCTCAATTCCAATTTACCATGCATAGAACACAGTAGAGTTGCATTTCTTTAAGTAGAAATTTAGCCAAATTCAATAAATTGCCATTTAAACATTGACTATATTATTGCATGTACTATGAGTAATAATAAATATAAATGAAATAATGCTCAATAAAATGTATAAATTTAGGTACAGATTATAGGTCGATGGTAGAACATATACCTAGCACTTTGGGAAACCTGATTCAATCTCTGAAAACACTATCATCTCTATCTATTATCTATCTATCACTATCTATCTATCTATCTATCTATCTATCTATCAATCATCTATCATCTATCGATCTATCATCTATCTATCATCTACCATCTATCTATCTATCATCTATCTATCATCATCTATCTACATATATATATATGTGTGTATATATACACAATTTATGTTCTTAAAATAATAAGAAAATATGTTTGAAACATATTATGAAAAATTGTGGCAATATTTTTTCTCCTTAAAATAATATTATTATTTCAAAATTGTTTTAGTATTTCATGAGTATTGTATTTCCACCCTTCCCAGTCTCCACACAACTCAGCCCATATCCTTCCTACTCTTTAACCATTTTTCCCCTTCTTTGAATATTATTGTTACATATACATACATTTATAAATATACATATACATATATATATGCACTAAGTACATCTAACTGTGATTGTGTTAATGGTTGCCTTCATTGCATTAGATAATCTCTCAGGGAATTCATCGCTAAAGAAGCTGATTCTCCCATTCTCAACAACTATTGATTTCTTATAGCTCTTTCTCTTGAAATAGGAACTCCAGAAGGTATCTTGTCACTCCCTCAGAAAGCACCTGTAGTTATTTCTCTTGAATTGAGACCTCATGAAAGTTCTTTCCACATTGCCACTTTGATTTGTGTAAATTTCATGGGGGTAGTTTTCCCATCATGTCAAATATGCAATAACTGGTGGAAGGTGTCTTGTTCCTCAGGCTCTCAATATGTTTTTGCTCCCTCTTCTATAATGTTCTTTGAATGTAGAGTTTGCATTGTAGATGCATCAATTAAGATTGGGCACCTCCCAGTCACTTATTGTCTACATTTAACTAGTTCTTGAACATGTAATAGTCTCCTTATGTTAGAAAAAGAAGCTTTTTTGATAAGTGGTGAGAACTATAGTGGTATGTGAATAAAAGAATACATATTTAGAATATAATAAAAAATTACACTGGTACAGAAAACTAACAGTAGTTGGATCTTTGCTAGGTTGTATGAATTCTTTAAACATGCATTCTTAACTATGATTACAGTACCATGCATGAGTTCCCATCTAATGAGTGGGCCTTAATTCCAATTAGACAGATGTTGATTATCAAAAGATAAGAAACACCTTAAAAATGTTCAACGTCCTTAGTAATTAGGGAAATGCAAGTCAAAATCATATTAAGATTTCATTTTATTCCAGTCAGACTGACTAAAATGAAGAGAACAAAAGACACCAAATATTGGCAAGGAGGTAATATAAGGAGAACACTCATTCATTGCTGATGGTATTGCAAACTCATACAAATCACTATGGTAAGCAGTGTGGGGAACTCATAAAAACAAAAATGAATCTGCCATATGATCTGGGTATACCAGTCCTTGGCACATACCCTAAAGGACCAATCCTACTGTATAGATATTGTACATCCAAGTTTGTTGCTACTCTTTTCAAATAGAACTAAGAAATGGAAACAGCCTAAATATCCCTCAACTGATGAACAGGTAATGAAAATGTGTTACATTTACACAATGGAGCTCTACGCAGCAGTAAAGACAAACTAAACTATGGAACTTACAGATAAATTGATGGAACAAGAAAATGTTATACTAAGTGAGGTAACACAGACTCGGAAAAGACAACAACCATTGTATGTTCTCCTGTACTTGTACATCTTAGTACCCATATCTTACATGTGGATATATATCCTGATATAATCACAGGATCCATGAGAATGGAACAGAAGCACAGATGTAAAGGCCTAGAAAAAGCCCATGTAAAGGAGATAGTAGGAGGCAGATATTACTAAGGAGGAAATGGGGAAATTTGCTGTATTTAACTGGGAAGAGAGGAAAGAAAGACATACAAAGAACCATGGGGGTAAAGGGAAAGAAGGAACTCAAGAAGGGGTAATATGGGAGACAGTTATTATCAAGGGGAAGATGGAAAAGAATGGATGTACTTTTACTGAGGAGGGAGGTTAGAAAGGGAGACAGACGATAGAAAATTAAAACAGGTGGTGTGAAAAACCAGAGGGAAATATATTTACTCAAAAATCCCCTGAAAAATACACATACAATAGCTGAACATGAGTGCATGTGTATATCTGAAGTCTATATAACAAGGAACATAGTGCCAGACAAGAGAAACCTTCCTTCGAGTTGTTGGTCAGGGTGGTCAAAGAGATTCCTAAAATAACACAGGTTATTGCCACAGCACTTGTTTACCTCCGAAAACTTGAAGGTAAATCCGTATTGCTGAAGACAGGACATATTTTGGACAGAGAACAACTATCCAATTGGAATTAAAGCCCTCTTAATAGGAGGGAATTCATGGGTAGCACTGTAAATACAGCCAAATACACATAGCTTGAGAGGTCATAGATCTTAGAGAAAACCCTCTCTCTGTTATAACTGTAGACAAATGAAATGTCCTACTGTCTGCTACATATGGGCCCTTATGTTACAAACAAATATACCATGCACCACTCATCAAAGAAGCTTCTTTGATAACAGATGGAGGTTATTACAGAGTTCCACAACTGCTAACACACAGATAATATATGTCTGAGATAGTCCCAGCTATAAGTGACACGTCTATAGTGCAACTTGTATACCTAAGGCTCATGGAACTTAGCTAAACAAGAGGTAGAGAGAATAGTAATGCATCTCTCAACTCTCACCAGCAACGCTTTCTTACACAACTAATGCTTTGCATAATGAAGTCCACACCTGGTCACATTGTAGAGAATAACAGAATGAAGAATGTTTATCCCTGGAGAGTATTCCTGTAATAAACTTTACCAAACCATGGCTCAGGGATCATAGGGGAAGGTGGCGGAATGATTGTAATATCCAAGATTTGGGCCTGAACATAAGGAAATAGAGGCTTTCAGAACACTAGTAACTTCCTCACATGAACTTGCAACAATGGTGACAGCATACACAAGACCCATGTTGACTCAATCAGACAAAAACCTAGGTTATAGACTCCAGTTGATTAATTGCACCAAGGTATATCTGGGTACAAAAACTTGACTCAATAGGGCTTAACATATATGGCAGAATGTATGAAATATGGTGGAGAAGTCTATGTGGGGTATGAATAGGGAGGGATCTAAATATGATTAAGATGTGGAATAAAATACAAAAATATCCATAAAAATATAAATTGAGAAAAAAAGTTTAAAGTGCCAATATTGTGCTTTAGTAAAATAGTTAAGATCATATACTTGGATGATCATTGTTGTGATTCAACGTCTTAGAACTGGATGTGACTGATCCATTTTCCTCCCTTGACTCCTTGCATAAATCCTTCTGATACTCATAATTATTCTTCGGGGAGGCGATTTCCAGGTCATTTCCAGCTTAATTACTCCAAGGCCTGTGTCTAAGTATTTCATGTCCTCAGAAAAAGGGCCTTACTTCAAATTTGGGAGGAAATCAAGGGCTGTGGCAATAACGTATACTACTTGGGAAATCTGTTGGACTCCCCTGACCAGCAATTTGAACGGAGGTCTTCCTTCTCTGGTACCGAGAATTTGGTTAAAATATTGGGCTATACATATGCAAGCTTTCACATATATATTATATGAAGACTTTTCAATATGCTTATGTAATAATATGCTAACCTTTGATTTCCACAACACCTGAGTATTATTTATCTCTTGCTAATTTTCTCCTCCTGTATAGCTTCTGTTCCATGATGGCTCTGAGCAGCCCCTCAGTAGTCCCTCCTCCACGATAGGTCTTGTCCCTTGGAGGAATTAGTCAACTGGGAGACACCATATATTTGTGTTTTCTTTAGTTTTAGTCATGAGTTTCTTACTAACCACTTTGTTTGTTGACGTTTTTGTTCATGAATTCTATCAGTTCTTAAAACTCCTTGAATTCTTTGATCACATATGTGAGTATTCTTTTTAGTTCTGTGTCCTGGGTTTCCTTTGGGTGGTTCTCATTGTAGTATGTTTCTAGAGTCCAAAGAAGATTTGATGAGAATTTGCTACCTTTTTTTCCCATATTATATTTGTTTTTGTAATGTGACCTGTGCATATCAACTTCTTTTGTTAGTTGTGTCTGATACAAAATTCTAGCCAGCCTTTGTAGAGAGGAAGTTTAGTTTTTGTTTTATTTTAGTAGCTTGGATGATTTCAGATGAGATAGTTCATTGATCTGTACATCAGATTTTCAATTTTGATTTTTTAAAATGTAGTTGTGTCCCAAGCACCTGATTCCTCCCAGAGGCGGGGCCTGCTGTAGAGAATTGACTGGCTGAGGAGTTAGCCTCGGAGTGAGGGGCTTCTGGGGATCATCTTGGGAGGGAGGCTTCAAGCCTCCAGGATGTATGGCATTGGGCATGGAGAAAAAGATGACCCTGGCGTCTCACCCCTTAGATGCAGAAGGGGCAATTACTGACCTCGGGTGAGACTGAGGGCCCAAGATGCATGGACAAAAATGTTAACGGAGAATGTGGGCAGGCCCAGCCGTGCAAAGCTGGGTGCCCGTGTGCTTGCTTCTTTGTAAGTTCCTCCATTTATCCCCTCCCTACCCAAGATAGAAAATGAAAAATTCGCATAAAGATGTGTTATATGGTTTGTCTGATAGTGCAAGAGACCCTGAGAGAACTCTGGTGACAGTAGTGATAGGGATGTTTCCAGGCTAACTCAGTGTACGAAATGGGCAATCATAGCCAGTATTATGATGTGATGGTGGAAGTAAACAAAAGTTTCAGGCTAACTCACTAGGCTGCTCATGAGCATAAGCATCCTCATCTGGGCTTATTCCAGGCTGGTCAGGAGCACAAGAAGTATAATTGTGGCCTAGTCCATTACCATATTCCCAAACACCCACGATTCATTTTATGATTCTCCCAACAGCAGCATCTCAAGGGGTAACAGAACTTGTAGTAGAGCCTCACAGACCTCTTCATTACTGAATGTAAAAACAGATCTGTGACAGTATTTTTATTAAAAAAATAACACACTATCTTTTAAAACTGTGTTAGGGATATGAGAATCACAGTACTGAAAATAATGAACTACTACAATTGTCTTTTCTTGAATATTGTTTTTGGATAAAATATGTGATTATAATTATATAAACAAAATACTTCCTATTTGTATCAATTTCACACTTAGTATATAAGTTAATATTTAAAGTTTATTAATATTCGTATGGAAAAAAGAACATATGCTTAACGCATGTAAGTTTTGCAAGGTTAGACATACTTTCATTAGCTCAATGTGATGTCTCCTTAATTTCCATGGTGTAATAAGCACTTAAACCACTCTATCATAGAGCATAGAATATACAAATATACATTTTTTATTTTCTTTCAGTTTTACAGGTAATAACAGCAAACCACTTTTAAAACCTCACTGTTAAATACTGGGCCACATAAACAAATGCCATTTTGAATTGATGTGGGCGAGCATAATCCACTTAAAATTTAAACACAAAAAAATTATGTTCAGTGTTTGAAGACACAAAACTTCTTATGAAGAGAAGAGGAACATATGAAGTAAGAAATATATGATTCCTTCTTTGATGGCTAATCCTGATTGTCAACTTGACTGAATCTGATATTAACTGAACTGAGGGAGACATTCTTGCTGGGATCATCTAAAGCTGGAACACCCACCCCTCTGGCTATTTCCTTCTGAGGGCAGTCCTTATAAAAGTCATGGCAGAAGGGAGCTTTTTCTTTTTGGCTGCTTGCCCTCTCTCACTGGCAGTTTCATTTTGTTGTGACATTCATCGGCTGATAATAGAAACAAACTTTTTTGTAATACTAACATAGACTGAAGAATAGTAAATCTCCAGGAATCTTGCAGGCCTTCAGCACTACAGTGGGAGTGCTAAGACATTTAGCCTCTTGCCCTGAGCAACTACCGGATTCTTAGTCTTCCCAGTGTGGTGTGGTCACTTTTGATGTACCCAGAATCTATTCTGTAAGTCAGTTAACACTGACTATTACACAGTCTTACTATTTATGAATTTTATTATATGTGATACACTATTCAAAGGTAAAATAATAGTTTTCTTTTGAGTTTAAAAATTTCTCTACATCTCTACTATTAATTTAGTAAATTTATCACCATCATCCAAAAAGATTCATAAAGCTACATCAATGAATGTTCTTCATTTGATGAAATATATTAAATGTTCAAAATGTGTGCAAAAAATTTGGATCATTGTCTGCCACAGTAGCATACACCTTCAATCCCAGCTTGTGGGAAGCAGAGGCAGATGGATTTTTGGAGATCAAGGCTGCTCTGGTTAACATAGCGAGTTCTTAGCTGCCTCGGGATATGGGGAGAACATGTCTCATAAAAACAAAAGAACAAACAAAGCAACATTTGTATCAGTGGAGGCTACTGTAAACCAAGATTAATGTTTAAAAAAGAATAAGAAAAGTCATCTTCTCATCAGCTGCATCTCTGTGCAGCCCTTATCCATCTGTGTTCCAAAAAATGTGATTCAGAAATGTATCTCTGTCAAGTTTATTGCAACTTTATGAAATGTTATTTCTTAAATGTGAAAATCTTTATATCCCATATTCAACCATAAACTAATTCTAAGAAGAAGCAAATTAGCACTAAATTTTAGCCTTTTCTTTGCAAAATTATGACTAGCTAAAAGCAACTAGGATTCTATTGCACCTGCAAATCATTCTCATTTGAATTTCTGTTTGGTGAATAATTAGGCACACATACTGAATTATGAATACATAATTTGTGGTAAAACGTGTTTTCTAGGGTCAAATACTTCAAAAAATATTATAATGAAATGTTATGTAAATATAATTGTTCACTCTGTACTTAAGTTACTCAAATCTATAAATAGTATTCTGGACTATGTTCAAGTCATGAGTTGAAATGTAAATTTGTAAACAATTTCAAAGGCATATTTAAGGCAACAGTGTTTTGTACTTTTAAAGTCTGTATTGGATAAAATCTTACTGAATTACTCTTAGCATATTCTATTGGATATTTAGGAAACCTTAAATGTTAATGAACCTCTGGGATACATATTATAAAAGATGTTTTTTAAATGTGGCATTTTCTTGAAAATTAATTTAGGCATTTGCATTCTATCTGATTTTTTGTCTTATTAATTGTTAAATATTTATTATGTGTTTGTTTTCATTCTCAGTGAACATTACCTGATAAAAATAGAAATGATATATTTGTATATTTAAGTTTTTATTAAAAGGACAAATAAGCTTCTTGGAACAATTTGCCAAAGAGATCCTAAAATTTGAATTTTATGTTCTTTCTTTGGAAATAGAAAGACAATATTTATGATAAGCTGTCTGAAATTTGCACATATTAGGAAATACATATAAATTATAAAGAAAAACACCACCATTTATATAGAATTTTTAAAAATTCTGTAAAAGTGTTTAACAAGAATACCTGTTCATGGATAGGTCTAGTATAGAAAAACTTTTACAAACAATAGGCCAAAATTTATTGAATTTTACTCTTGAAATCTGTCCTTCAAAGTATACAAGAATATGTTACAAAATAAAAGAGTAGTTTCAAGATAGGATATAATTGTAGGTATTCTTTGAAATGTACTTCTATGAATAATAGCTTATGTGGCATTGGAAATGTAACGAATATTGTAAATTAGTCTTAGAGTAGATAATAGAATCTAGAATGCTCTTTCACAAAAATCCAATGTCAGAGGACACTAACTTGACTTGACAGGTCTTAACATCAATGACAGAATGCTTGAAATCCAGTTCAGGAGGCTATGGGAAGGTGCAGATGGGGAAGGAGGTAAAAAGATGATTAAGATGTGTATGAAATACACAAAAAACTCAATAAAATATACAAAAATGGTCCCATTGATGAGAAGTTTTATTTAGGGTGATTTCCTTTTAAAATAAGTATTTGCAAATTTATCACCATCATCCAAATGGAGTCATAAAGTTACATCATTTTTCCCCTTCCTTTCCAGTATCGTCATTGGACTTAGAAAAGGTAACAGCTCTGCCTTCACCCTTTTGGGACCCCAGATTTAAATTGTTAAAGCTGGTTACACAGAGAAAAGCATAGTACACGTTTCACCTAATGTAGAGACGCATGTAAGGAAGTGGCTATCAAGTAATTAGCTGCCAATTATCTGTTTACTCAAACACACAAAGAATGGCTAGTTGTAAATAAGTAACTAAGTGTTCAGAAACACTTCATAATAACCAATTATTTAACAATATCTGCCTAGTGTTCTGTTGAGTTTTGACATCTCAGCATGATCTCAGCATTGTGAATATTCATGTTGGCTCTTATTCGATTATAGTTACAATGACTTTCACAAATTCTTTTATTTCATCTTTTACTTTTAAATACTAGGATGAAGGTCAATATTTTTTGCACCCACTGTTTTTCAAGAGTTGTATTGATTTTGTGAACATTTTTAGAACAGCACACTCTAAACCATCAGCCAATACTAGCACACAGGACAGGCTGTTGTTACACATCCTATGATTATTTACAAAGAATCAGATTGAAATGTGCTTACATTACATACATTTGGTAATATGACCACATAAGTTACTAATATTTATGTGAATGGAGTATGTGTAATAAGGTTTTAAATTTGATTTTCAGAAATTTAAAATGAATTAGGAGAGAAAAAGTAATATATGAGTCATCATAACATACTGTATGTTTTACAACAACACATTCTTGTGTTTATACTTGTAAAATTTACTCAATATAGAAAATAATTAAAATGAAGTGTTTAAAACATATACTCTAACTTTCTAAATATAATATAGACAATATATAAAAATACGGATTAATATGTC
>NW_008349975.1:6282366-6305603 GCF_000622305.1 Nannospalax galili | reverse complement strand
AGTCATATTAAGTTAGCTAATCCTATATAAAGTGTGTATGCTTTTGATCCTGAACCAAAGGAGATATTTATTACTTAAAATATTTTTTTAAATCATCACACCGGTAATATCAAAGATCATATTATTAAATATTTCATTGAAATATTTTCTTCTCTTAGCCAGATGTACATACATGCATGCAGTTCTGACTGCAGGAAGAAATAATGGAGACATGCAGCCTGTCATATCTATGCAGATGATGAAAAGTGTGTGCTTGGCCTTCATTTAACATTCAGAGAAAACCAAGTGAGTTAAAGGGCAACATGAGAAAATATTTGTGTCAGCACTTTTAGCGTAAACATGTATTTCAATACAACAGTGTACAATGTAATGAGAATCCCTTCAAAGTAAATCATAGCTCTAGTGTACTTTTGGAATGCATAGCTCATCACTGAAGAGTTCCAAAGAATGAAAGTAATTTCTAACAAACTGTATGCATTAGACCTTCTTGAAGGAATGAAAAGTAATCGTGACCAGCTTGTCTGAATTTCACATAATACATTTCCAATCATATGAATTATAAAATTAATAATGCCACTTTAAAAAATTATTTAGACCATATAGCAACTATTACAAATTCATAGCACCCAGCGATTCTCTATTCGGCTCAAAGGCATTGCTGTAAACAATCTTCAATGTCTCCAAGATATTTGTTTGTGTGAATATTTTTACCTGATCATAATTTTATATTTATGAAGCAAGCCAATTTTCTGTAAACAAATATGAATATAAAATAAACATTGAAATCATCAAGTGTGGGTTGATCTTTGTTATGATCTATGCAAATTCTGTTTTATTTATCTTTGGAAGACTACAGATTTCTTTATAAAACATAATTCATATATTACTTGATGATTTTTAATTTCTTCCCTATGTCAAAGACTGTTGCCTGTGTTTTTCAGAAATATGTAGGTATATCACTATAACTCCAATAAGTTTATTTCTGATAATTTTTAATATTATCATCTACCAATTATTCCCAAAATATCTTCTAAATCATCTACATTGTATTTTAATTTTCTAATCAATGCAATTGCTAAGTTGCCCTCCAGTTTCACTAGAAACATATAAAAAATTAACAGTAAGTTAATTCTACTACTCCTTAATATTTTAACAGCATCTTTTGTTTATAGCATGAAGTATACAGTTCACAATTCTAACTAATTTTAAGTAATTTTCAAACTTTTCACAATTCTTTATCATTGTGATATTGAGAGGTCACTTTTAGTGTAAGAGTATTAATATGTTTCGCTATAAATTTCAGATCTTATGATGAAAATTTTATAGTTTCTCTCAAAATAGATATCAAATTTGAATGGAAATATCCATGCATAAATAATGATACACTATGCATATATCAAAATAAGACAGCATGTCCTAGATACCTGATATGTAAAAATGCACAATGCAAATGAAATATTTATATTAGGTGCCACTGCTACAGTCCAGCAGTTACGTGTTGCTTAGCTCCATGATTTGTTGAAACAAATTTTAACTGGGAATTTTTACTCTTCAGCTTCAATATTATCATTAATGAGAATTTTAAAGGTGAGTTGAATCACTTTCAAGTACAACATGTAGGGTATTTAGAAGGGTCATCAGTATTCTTTTTCAGTGTTCATTTTAATGTAAGTTCAAAAAACCATCTTTATGATTACCATGTAAGACAAATGGAAATAGTCATAAACCACTGTATAATTGCATAATCACACACTGTGTTACTATACAGTAAAATGACTCTCATAATAATCAGAAAAAAAAATGCTTCAACCTAAAAGTATCTCCTTAAATGCCGGTAGCCTCATAGGTGTCTTTGCAGTTCATTTATAGTTCTATTTCTTTTCAAAATCTTGAAAACATAATAATAAACTAACAGGTGAGTCTACAAGTGCAAGTTAAACATTTGGCAAGTGATATTTTTTCTACCTTGGTTATTTTCTTAGAAAAGTGAAGGATGCATGAAGTGAAAACCCATATCATAATTTTATAATTCTTAAGTATGTGTCACAGTTAAATGGTCATAATTTTAAGACATAAATGATCATATTTTACAATATTTTTCTTGTTTTAGTATCTTTGTGATAGCACTTTTGCAAGATCCCTGCTTATTTTGTCAAAGTATATATGCAAATGAATCCATGAAAATGATTAAATAAAGCATATATGTGTTTATATATGTATTGATTAGAGCTATTTTGACAGAATAAAAATTAGAAAAGTTGGGCTTCCAGTTAAATATCCTCTTATATACTAAAATATACATATTAGTTCAACATTATTTTTAACTATTTCAACTCTGTTTTGCACAATACATTTGATTGATACATGGTTATCTAATTCAAGACTTGGAAAGTATTTGGTCACTCATTGTAAACCAAAATATTTGAAATATAAATGCAATAATAATAGTACACCGACTTAAAACTTCTACAATCCTATATGTAGATAAACCATAATTTTATAAAATTTTTCAAATATGAACAAAACAATATTATGTGATTTGAAAATTCATACAAACTGCATACACTGTCATTTAGAAATGACATAAACTCAGTGTTCACAATCTTTTCTGGAATGCTCAGGTATATTTCCTAAGCCTTAATGATAGAGCAGAAAAAGTGTGACTCAAGTTCATCCATATGCTTTGTTCTTAATTTTTTCTTAAATCATTAATTTTTCATTTCCTTTTGAGTCAGTATCGAGTGGTTTACCTTGCCTTGCTGTTTTATTTCAGATTACTATAATAAATTGCTATAGCTTGTTTGGCTTCTAAATACACTCTGATTATTTCTCAGTTCCTACGGATAGAAAATCTAAAATCAGGTGTGGCAAGTTCTGTGCCTTTGCCATCTCTTTTCTCATGCGGTGGAGAGAAAAACTCTCTGGGGATTCCTTTATAAGAATGATAATCCCAGTCAATACAGTCAGTATAGTAGTGTCTCATGTGTTAATCAAACCACAAAACTCAAATTTCTTCATCTTTTTTAGCAGTTTGTTAATTTTATACATATATGGATACATACATATATATGTGTATGTACATAACTCACAGGGGGAAAATGTTCGAATAGCAGCTTTTACATTCTATGTTTGTATATATGTAGATTAATTAATAAAAATTTCATATAATAGTAATTATAATAAATAAAAAAACCATAAAACCGTGCTTAGATTTATTATTTGTGGAATTATATTTTCAAATTTGCCTACTTGTAAAAATGTGTTGCTTTTCTCCAGTATTTCAGTTGTAGTATTTTTATGGTTATTTTTGCCCAAATAAAGTAGAGTAAAATCTTTCAATAGTTTAGCAAGAAGGTTCTCATATAAGTTAAACACCCAAAGCCCTGTGTTTCTGTTGTAACTCTTATCTCACAGGCTGACATCATGTTTACAGTAAAATTACTGCTATGTTTTCTAAAATAGTATTGGACACGTGTGTGTGTGTGTGAGTGTGTGTGTGTGTGTGTGTGTGTGTGTGTGTGTGCTGTGTGTGTTTACTATTTAAATTGACTGATAAAGCCAAAGTATAAGATGGCAGGAGTTTACCTAACAGACAAAACACCTGTGTTAGATTAACTTCTTTCAGACATGAATTAAAGTGTTCTTAGACAGAAATTCAATATTAAATAAATCATTAATATGTTACATGTAGAACGGAGAAATTTGACAAACTGTAAGTAAGACCATTCTTGAATTTGTCAGTACCTATAGTGCTTAACAAAAGTGATAGAAAAGTGGCCAAAGTTTAGTATTCATGAAATGGCAATTCTTTATAAGAAAAATGTTCTTTATGAGAAAAAGTATAGTACAGAGCATTACTGTGAAGCCAAAACCAAATAAATTTATGGTCTCATTACCCAGGTCAGGAAAATGCTAAGCAAGTTTTGGCTGATGCCGACTGACTTTTATATTTTATAATATGATATGGTTTGGAAAATCTTAAGCATTCAGTTAAAGTCTTTCAGGAGATGGAGAAAGACTTTTTTTGTCTCTTTGAGACAGGGTGGAGAAAGAATTTTTTAAACAACAGTTCTAAACATAAACACAGAAAAGAAGGCTTTACTTTAATACACTGACCAAAATGTGGACAATGTAAGAAATCACATTAGTTTAGTGAAGTGACAGTCTTTGGGTTTTCTCTAAGATCTATGTCTACTCCAGCCATGTGTATTAGGTTATGTTTACGATACCACACTAGAGTCCTCCCTTTGAGTGGGCATTTAGTCAAATTAGATAGCTGTTGATTGCACCCATGATGAGTGCCACTACCGCACCAATGACATATGCTGTGCTGACCATTGATGTGGTTGTTTGGTCTTGAAGCTGGTGTTGTATTATCCATTGATGTTTTCCCTTGGCATCTTCATAGTACTATCCAAAGCTATGAGAGCTCACCTTCAGGGGAAGTGGTCGCAGGTCCATTGCAGCTCTATTGCTCCAAATCCTGTGTCCGACATATATTCTGTCTTCAGCAGTAGGGTCTTACCTTCAAGTTCTTGGAGGCCATCAAGGGCTATGGCAATAGCCTGAGTAATTTTGGGAGTCTCTTGGACCACCCTGGCCAACAACTCAAAGTAAGTTATCTCCTGTCTGGCAGTTTCTTGTTATGTAGCCTTTAGCTATACACATGGACTCATGTAGCGATAATGTGTATACAATTACTCATTAGGTTATTGGACTAATATGGTTCCCTCTTTATTTAAAACTAGCTAGGCATACACAGGCACCAAGGATCTAAGTGCAACCGATTATGACTAGTAATAATCAGATGCATACAGATTAGAGATGCATGTGCCAACATCTCAGTGTTAGTACCAAAAACAATGAGTCTTCCTGCAAGGAACAATATATTCTGAAATTAGATGGAAATCTTTGGAAGGTTAAAATCTCATTCAATTTTATGTCTTACAGGGTTTATACTGAGTTCAATATTGTATAACTGTATTAACTCAACTCTGAACCTAGAAACTTGTACCCACTTGTGAAAGAGAGGTACTCTTGCTGTGGAGTGTGTTACTGAATATGTTAAAACTGTAGTGAAATGTTTCTTCTATTAAAAAAATGATTAAAAATCCTTCTAAAGTAAAAATAAAAATAAAGAACAACAACAACAACAAAAAAACTAACTAGGTGTATTGATCTCTCCTCTATCACTCTCTAATCCTTCCACCATGATTTCCTCATTTAAAGTGCCCTATTTCTCCTTTGATAATACTGTAAATTATGGTCCCACAATTCTTGACTTGATTCTTTCCCTTTATCCCCAAGTTTCCTTGTATAGCCCTCCCATTTAAATAACCCAATTTTTATCAATTTCTCCCTTAGTAACACCTGTTTCCTACTGTTCTAAGATGCTTTTTTTTTTCATTATTTCCCTGGTTCCTTTTCATAAGAGTGGTACCTGTAGTTATGTATGGATGCTTACTAACTTAATAAGGATTTGCTGCTAGGATTCACATATGAGGGAGAACAAATGTCGTTTGTTTTTCTGAGTCTATGCTCCTTCACTCAGTATAACAGTGTCTAGTTCAATCCATTTGCCTGCAAATTTCATGAGTTCATCTTTCTTTACCGCTGAGTAGAATCCATTGTGTAAATGCATCACATTTTCATTATCCACTCTTCAGTTGAGAAACAATTAGGTAGCTTCTATCTCTTATCTATTCTGAAAAGAGCAACAACAAACATGGATGTACAAGTTTTCTGCAATAGAATGAGTCTTTTGGGCATATGCCTTGGAGTGGCATAACTGGGTCAAGTGGTAGGTTCGTTTTTAGTTTTTTAAAGATTCTCCACCCTGCTTTCCATAGGGGTTGCACGAGTTTGCAATCCCACAGCAGTGGATGAGCATTCCCCACATCTTCTCCAACATTTGGTTTCATTTGTTCCCTTAATCATAGTCAGTCTGACTGGAGTAAGATAAAAATCTTAGAGTGTTTTTTATTTGTATTTCCCTTATTAATAACAATGTTGAACATACTTTAAGATGCTTTTAACCATCTTTATTTCTTTTTTGAGAACGCTATTCAGATCCATTACTTGCTTTCTTGATTGTTTTTTGAGTTCTTTATATATCTGTATGTTAAAGCTCTGTGAGACGTATCACTGGTGAAGTTTTTCTCCCACTCTTTGGGTTTTGTTTTCACTTGCTTAGTTTCTTCTTTTGATGTACAGAAGCTTTTTAATTGAATGCAGGCCTTTTTGTTGATTCTTGACCTTATTCCCTGAGCAATTCGGTTTAGAAAATCCTTTCCTACACCTATATCTTATAGGTTATTGCCAATGTTTTCTTCTAACAGTTTCAGATTTTCAGGTTTTACATTAATGTCTTTTATGCATTTGGAGTTGACTTTTGTGCAAGCTGAAAGATAGGGTTTAGTTTCATTCTTCTACAGGTGGAGATCCAGTTTTGCCCACACCATTTGCTGAACATGCTGTCTTTCCTCCAGTGAATGTTCTTGGACCATTTGTCAAATATCAGGTGGCTGAAATTGCATGTACTCATATTTAGGTCTTCAATTTTGTTCCATTGATCTATGGGTCTATTTTGGTACTAGTACCATGTGGTTTTTATGACTATAGCTCTGTAGTATAGTTTAAAATCTTTTTTAATAATATCCCCAGCATTGCTCTTAGTGTTCAAGGTTGCTTTGGCTATATGAGGTCTTTTGTGCTTCCATATGTATGTTTTTTTTTTCCAGTTCTGTGAAGAATGTCATGGGGATTTTGAGTGACAATGCATTGAATATATAAATGGCTTTTAGGAGGATAGTCATTTTCACTATATTATTTTTTTGATTTCTTGCTATGTGAAAAATATATAGCCTTACATTCCAGACTCAGGAACCATCATGGAAGATGGGACAGAAATGTTGTAAGAGCCGGGGAAGAGGTGCAGGACCATATGGAGGTAGAGTCCTACAAAGTCCTGGAAACCTGTTCATATCCTTCTATGGCAGTGGTTTCATCATGCACAGGTCCCATGCATACTCAGGAAGACAATAACCCAACATGACTGGGAAAATTAACAGCAGACCTCAGTCTTATCTGAAGGAATGTTGGCAATGAATGGTGCTAGATGAAGAAGAGCTGATCTCCCTAAAGTGAAGGACTCTAGATAGTCTGACTAGACTTAGTGAACGGACATACACTGGGGAATGGTTGAGGACACTGACAACCCAGTGGGCCTTAACAGGGATGACCAAGTGTATGGGCTTCAGTGGGTTCAGGCTATGGGAAGGTGCCAGTGGGGACAGGGGTATAAAGATAATTAAGATTGTTTGAGCTGTTCTGTATGAAATTCACAAAAGTCAATAAAAATGCTGTGGAGAGAAAACTAAAATGTGGAAAACTGCTTGCAGGATCAGTCCTTGTCTCTCTTTAGAAGCAATGGAGCCATGTTGGTTGTTTAGTCACTGTTCTTGGTGACTTTATAAAACATGAATTTTGAACTATCAGAATCTATATATGCAGTGATCTATGTATCTAAGCATCAGTGTTTCTAGTACAAATCTAAGTTCCATTGTTTTTCTGTCATGTACCTTATAACATTGTTTTTCCAGTCATGTACATATGTAGTTACATATAGATGATATTAGCAAAAAGAAAAAAAAGGAACGATATTAATTTATGTCCTAGAAATTTAAAAAGTGAATACTTTTTGGGATATAAAATGATTTCCAAATGTTTTATATCACCACTACTGGGAGTTGATAATATCAAATTGAAAATAGTTGATAGATCAATAACATTGTTTTTCCAGTCATGTACATATGTAGTTACATATAGATGATATTAGCAAAAAGAAAAAAAAGGAACGATATTAATTTATGTCCTAGAAATTTAAAAAGTGAATACTTTTTGGGATATAAAATGATTTCCAAATGTTTTATATCACCACTACTGGGAGTTGATAATATCAAATTGAAAATAGTTGATAGATCATTTAAAGTATTATAAAATTAAAAAAAAATTTATTATTGTCACCTAATTTAAAAGTTGCTTAAAATCTCATCTTCTTTTCTAGGGAAAGCATTGCCATTGACACAAAAATTTCTGTGTAGTATTTTTCCAATTTAAAATAGGTGGAAAATAAATTCACACTATTATTTGTGTGATACTGGATACATTTGGAAAAAGCATTATAATAATGAAAACAAATAAATGAAAAAATAATGTGTTTAAGCATGGAGGGTAAAAGACAGAGAATGATAATGCAAAGAATAAGATTCAGCCAAGAACCTGATCTGAGGTTAATTTTTTAAAGGTGAGTCACTTAAAATCTCTCTATTCTTTTTTTTCCTTTTAAGGCCATTATGGGAGACTGAACCTTAGGGCTTTGTCCAGGCAAGGCAAGTACGCTACCACTGAACTACAGCCCTAGTCTGACCAAAAGTCTTTTAGTATAGGTAAAATGTCCTATAATCTGTAACTTGTATTAAGAGAGGAAAAATGCCTTGTGAATTTTCTACATTCTGAGCCAATTTCTGTAGCAATATTAAAAAATTCTTTAGTTTTCTTCACTAATTATCCTGCAGCACTATCACATTCTGGCTATATTCTGAATGCCTATTTTGATCAGGTCCTAGTTCTTTGTTGTAGGTGTAATAATATTCTAAATCAATTATGACTTTGTAACAGATGCAAATATAAGACTCATCGTTTTATTTTTCTTATAGACTTAACTATTAGCAACCTTATTTTATAGAAAAAGGGTAAAAATTTTCAATTTTCAAAATATAAAGTCAGTGTTTGTGATTTAAATTAATGCTTACCCATAAATACAGCAAGTCTCTCTTAAAACTAATTTAGTGTTCTCCATAAAAATTGTTTTTTTGTGTGTGTCAACCTTTTACATGTTGTACTATTGAATTCAGGATATTTAAGAGTGGTTGATATTTACATAGACCATTTCACTTTAATTTTCTAGCAGTTCCCAGTTGGTTGTTCTAGTATAAACCGATAGAATTGAACACACTGTAGTATGTTACTCTTGAATTCATATTGCAATGTGCAATAGTTTTCAGCAGAAAAAGAATTGGTTTGTCTTTTCAACTGTGTATCAGAATTAAGAGCCATAACTAGTTATTTTGCTTAACTATTAAAAAAATGATGCACAACATAGCACACAGAGTCAGCATCTTGAAAGTCTGTTGTATGCAAGACTCTGAAATCAACTGAACCCACTCTGCATTTATAAATTTATCCTATGGTGGTTCAGACAGTCTCAATCAAACCAAACCATACGAACTAAGGAGACTTCTTCAAACTAAGATTTCAGCAACATCTCATTTAGAGTTATGGATCATTAAGAATTGCTCAAAGATTTAAAAAATCTAAACAGTAAATGTTCAAGTTGTTACATACTGAACTAATTTTTAGAAATATGTAGGTGGGAGAAGTAGGTTGACTGAGTTTGGTTGGCAACAAATATTTGACCAGCTTGAAATTTTAGGAGTCCTCTAGTCTAGCATATACTGGCAATCACATCACAATGTCTCCTGCTCAATTTCTAGCTCTCTTCCAGGGCTTATACTTCATTCTTATCATTTGATTACTTTTCTGAGAGAGTATATTTTTTATTGAATTTTTGTACACTTCATACAAAACATCTTAATTTTATTAATGTTCCCCATCTGAATCCCCAATAGCACACCTTCACTGGATTTCAGGCATTGTCATATATTTTAACATCTATAGAATGTAGTTTGTATACCCAGATGCCCCTCAGTGAAAATTCATTCATTGCAGTCTGATTAGCCTATCTATAGTCTCTCCCTTAAAGAATATCACCTCTCCTCACCCAGCAATAATTGGCTGCCAATAGTTCTTCAGCTAAGGTGGAAACCTAATGCCCATTTCCCCAGTTCTATGCTGGGTTTTTGTCTGATTGAGTCTAAATGAATCCTGTGCATGCTGACACCATTGCTGTAAGTTCCTATGAGCAAGTTCCCAGGGGCCTGGAAGACTCTTGATATACTTTCTTTGTGTATCTTTCTGCCTTAGAAATTTATTCTCTAGTGCTAGTTTAACTATAATCATAATATTGATTTTTTTGGTTATATAACAAAAAAGTCAGTAGATGTTTTTCTGGGTATAATATTTACTGGAGCATGCATTGTATATAAATTGTAGAAAGGCTCTTTCCCTAGGTAAAAAAAAAAATGTAGTTGTTAGATTGGTTAATCAGTGATAGCTTTATAGATCCCTTATGTGCTTTTATTTTAATAGATTAGAGAATATATCTCATGTGTGTTAGTTCAGAGGAAGATAGAGAAGAATTACTATGTAACAAGAGGAATTCCAGGAAATTAAGTGCCTCATTCATA
Organism: Nannospalax galili; assembly: GCF_000622305.1. NCBI lineage: Eukaryota > Metazoa > Chordata > Mammalia > Rodentia > Spalacidae > Nannospalax > Nannospalax galili. The sequence goes on along the minus strand of NW_008349975.1, from coordinate 6,295,236 downwards.
TGTTTTTAAGTCCGTATCCATTTGTATGCTAAAATTTTATAATATCAATATTAGAAGACATATTACTTGATTTTAATATGCAACTGAATGATCCAGTTTCCAAGACTTTTTCAATCTTGACTTAGAAAAGTGTATATTCTCTGTCTTAAACACACTTTTGGATTTAGCCAGTAACAAAGTATCAAGAAAGTTTTGTTTAATCATTGTACCATATGGTCACAAAATCCTTTGAGCACATATGCTCACAATGAATCTGTCTGTGACATATGTTTTTGCTTATGTTAGGTGAATACCCATGAGTATAATTACCAACTTATAATGTAAGTGAATGTTTCCCGTCTAGGTAACACTGTTAGTTTTTTTCCAAAGTGGTTGTACCATTTTCTACTCTTACCAGTCATGGAGAGTTCAAGAAGCTTCACATCCTAATTCAAACTTGTTATCAGTTTTCTACAATGTATTCTACTGAATTTTAAATTATATCTCATCATAGCTTTAATTTTTATGTCCTTGAATTACCTTGACATCTTGCCTAAAAATAATTGTTTATATATGTAGCCACATATTTTAGATTGATTTGTTTGATTATACTCATGCAGTATCTCACTGTTGTAATTTCTTTGAGCTTACTTTCAGTGCGCTATTTATGTAAGAAAAATTGATTTGTCCCTGAAGGACTGTTCTTTTCCATTTCTGGAGAAGCAGTATACAAGCAGACAGAAAAGCATTTTGGGTCTTATCAGGGTGTTTTGCACACAATATTGTATTTAAGGGCTTCCATATATAGATATTTTGTTCCGGATATACAGTTCCTTAATTCTACTCATGAGTCAAAAGGTTCTTTGATATTCTTCTTTACCTACATATGCAAATGGACCTCTGAATCTATATGTTGTTTTCAGGTTGTTTTCAATATTTTTAACTAATCACATGTAGAAAGTTTCTATTGCCGAGCATGGCGGCACAAGCCTTTAACCCCAGCACTTGGGAGGCAGTGGCAGGCAGATCTCTGTGAGTTCAAGGCTAGCCTGGTCTTCATAGTCAGTTCCAGGACAGCTGGAGCTACGGGGAGACCCTGTCTTAAAAAGACCAAAAAAAAAAAAAAAAAATGTCTATTATCTATCATCTATCTATACATTGATCTTATACAGTTTTCTGATCTCTTCCTAGAAAAGCAATATAGGTTTTATATAGTACTTACTTTGTATTAAGTATTATAAGCAATCTGAAAATAATTTGAAGTACATGTAACTTAAATAGGCATTTATGCAAAAGCACAGTTTAATGTAAGGATAGGTAATGGCAGATTTTGACATTTTCAGGAGTTCTGGGACTGATTTATCATAAGTGCTCAAGGGGAAGCTACTGAATGTGTTTAACCACATTAGGTTAAGGAGGTAATTAATTATTTAATATGTGAAAGGCAAAGACATACACTACAGCTTCAGACATAGTGCAGAGAAAGTACCTTTCCTTATCAGTATTTGAGAGCAGCAAGAGATTGCGTTCTGCATATACTCTATAGTGTCTCTATCTTCTGGCTTTCTGTCCTCTTAAACGTCCCTCTTTCCTTGTCTCATCTAATTTATTATATCTCAGGAAAAAAAAATCAAGTAACGACATCAGGAAGTTTTGAAATTTTGTTCTTTAAGGTAGGCTAGGGGCTGAATATCATCCTCTACAACTTACACAAAGTTCTAAAATGATTGTATTGTAAGAAAGGCCTTAAAGAAACAGGTAAGTTTAATATCATTGAAACGTTCTTCCAGCTCCCTTGGTCACAGAATATTATTATGTGTATACATTACTGTATTTCATATCCTCACAGATTCATAAGGACAGTGAGATTATGCTCATGAAATATATTAATATATAATTTTCTTTTTGTAATATTTTTGCTTTCAATATAGGAGTCAAAATCATTTATTAAAATAGTCTAAAATAATTTCTTTTATTACATTCTTAAAATTTTGTGAAACTAAATCATCAATGGGAAATAATTGTCTAAGTAAAATTTGATGTGGACTTAAGCCTAAAGTCTGGGATGTATAATCCCTTGAACTCTTAAGGAAATATACTAGTCATTTTAATCTTTGGTTATACTTTCCATTTGGATGTGACCAGTAAAAGCAAATTTGAATACACATTTTTTTCAAGGAAAGTTTTGCTTAATAATTCCTTCAGTAAATGTATGATAAATTCTACTTGAAAACTGTGTAGTTTATTTAAATAAGTTGTATTTCATACAATCCTGAGTATATCGTCAAGTTACCTAGGATAATTTTATTCATCATCTTCTCTTTTAAAAGGTATATAGTGCTATCTAATATTTTATCAGTAACAACAGTGATTTCTTTCATCTGGCTAGCATTCTCCATTAATATTTTTATTTTTGCAAACTAAAAAATCAAGAAAATCCACAATTTTGTTTACACTTTAAAAATCTATTTCCTCTTTGATAATATTTTAATTATTACTTTTCTTTTGAGGCATTTTGTGAGCTGTTTCTGTTTTCAATCACTCTAAAATACTTTTTTTTAATATGGAATTCTAGATGGACAAATTCATTTTTCCAAGATTTAAAAGCATTTTCCACTTTCTTTGAGTTTGCATAGGTTCTGCAATAGATATGTGTAATTTATTCTCTTGCATTTCTTGAAGACAGTGTTTGTTTTTCCTTAGGTGTCTTCAAAATGTTCTATTTACATTTGTTTTGTGTTTGTTTTGATTTTTTAGCATTTTATTGACCAACATTGGATTTCTACAATAAAAGTCAATCTAAAATTACTTCCTGAATCTTAGTGGCATCTTTTACTTTGTTTCCATATTTTGGTCATCCATGTATATGTAAGTATATTATGTATATAATCAACATCTAAGATGTTGTCAGAAATTTGACTAATTTTAGCTATCATAAATGAAAATCACATTATTTATTTTTCAACTCCAGACACATACTGAATGATGAAATTTTAATACTTTTACATTTACATTGTGTGCAAGTGTTGGTGTTCATGTATGTGTGTGTGTGCATTCTTATGCATATGAACCTGCTGCTTTGCATATGTGGATATGAGAGGACAACTTTGGGAGTCTGTTCTCTCCTTCCTTCCATCTTGTGGGTCCTGGGGATAAATCTTAGGTTGTCAAGCTTTGAGTCAGTCACCTTTCCAGCTGAGCTATGGACTAGAGTAATTAATGCATTAAAAAAAACTTTCATTAGAAAATTAATAGCACAATACAATGTAGTTACCAAGACAAATAAAGATATTATCTTGTTCAGCATATCCAACAAATCAGTGTCTAGTCATGGTCATTTCTAGTGGAATCAAAAAGGAATACAAACTCTCACAATAACTACCCAAAAATAACTACCCACTTCTGGATTCTTGTGGAATGACGATTGGATTCCTGCTAATTCAATATGTAGGTATTTCAATACATACATCTTCAACAAAAAAGCAACAAACACAAAACTATGCTCCTTTTCAAATTACATTTTCTTGTTCTCCTTTCTAAATATTTTGTAAACTCTCCCATGTGTTTATTTACATATATAGATGGATAGATAGATATAGATATAGATATAGATATAGATATAGATATAGATATATTACTGGCCAGGATCTGTAAGAGGGAAAACGTGTGAAATTCTACTTTCTGAGTTTGGGTAACCTCACTTAATGTTATAAATTCTATGTCCACCCATTTGCTGTGAATTCTGTGATTCCAAGTTTTTTTCAGAGCTGAATAATTTTCCACTTCCTATACATAGGAGATTTTCATTTTCCATTCATCTGTTGATGGGCAGTTAGGTTGGTGTTATTTTCTTACTATAGTGAATAGAACAACAATAAACATGAGGCTAATGATATCTCCATAGTAAACTATGGATTTTTCTGAATAGATGCCTAGAAGTGAGGTAATTGGGTCATATGGTAATTCTACTGCTAATTGCTCATTTGTTCGCTGTCTTTCTGTTTGTTCATTTGGGGACAGAGTCTCCCTATAGTCCCAGCTGGCCTGGAACATCCAGTTTGTAGGCCAGGCTGGCCTCAACCTCACAGAGATCTCTTTGCTTTTACATCCCAATTTGCTAATATTAAAGGTGTCCACCACAGTATCCAACTTTGTTTTGAATTTTTGAGGAACTTTCATACTACTTCCATGATGGTATTTGAATTTACACCTCACAGTGGGAAGTCAGAGAAAAGACTTGTTGATTTTCAAAAAATATTTTATTACTTATTTTATGTATATGAGTATATGCATTATGTAAGTGCATCTATGTCTTGCAGTGTACAGGCTATCAGATCCCCTGGAATCGGAGTTACAGATGGTTATTAACTACCATGTGGGTGCTGGGAACTGAACCCGGATCCTCTGAAAGAGCAGCTAGTGCTCTTAATTGCTGAGTCATCTCTCCAGCCCCTTTGTTGGTTTTTTTGGAGGGGGGAGGTTCTGTTGTTAACACCCAGGCTCCCAGGCTTATTTTATGTATGCGTATGTTTAACTTGCGTGTTTGTAATTTCATGGGCGAAAATATGGCCTCTGCATTCTATTCTATGACTCTGTCATTTTTGTGGTAGTGTCATGCCATTTTTATTCCTATGCTTTTGTCATATAACTTGAGATTAGATATACAGTTTCAAATAAATTCATTTGTCTCAGGAAACAGGAATAAACTTTGACAAATTTGACTTTTAAAAAAAAAAAAAAACTTTACAGCAAACAAATTAATCAAGTGATGAGTCAGCCTAGAGAATGTGATAAAATCTTCACCAGATATAAATTCATCAGAGATTTAGTATCTGGAATACATGAAGAACTCAGAAAAGAAAACATTAAGAAAACAACCCATCCAATTAAAAACTGGCTAAAGATATGACCAGAAATCTCTCAAAAGAAACAATAGGAATTACTAAAATTAGTTTAACTTATAGATTATTTGTGTATTTCATACAGAATATTCCAAACAATCTTACTCTTCTTTATACCCACATCTTAAATGGAACCCTCGCATAGCCCCTCCCCCCGCCACTGAAGCCCATATACTATGTCATCCCTGTTACTCTCCACTGTGTTGCCAGTGCCCCCAGATGTTCACCAGTGCTAGTCCATCTGCTGAATCTAGTTATCCTATCTAGAGTTCCTTGTTTTAGGAACATCAGCTTTTCCTCATCTAGCAGCAGTTAGTTGCCAACATTCCTTTAGAAAGGACTTTGTGATCTGTTGTTCATTTTTCCCAGTTCTATGCTCGGTTACTGTCTGGGAGTCTCTTGGGCCACCCTGGGCAACAACACAAAGGAAGGTATCTCCTGTCTGGCATTGTTTCTTGTTATGTAGCATTTAGCTATACACATGGACTCTTAAAGAATTACACTTATCATTTTAATCTTTGGATATACTTTCCTTTGGGGTGATTAAGACCATACAATTGGCCCATATAAACCAATTTATTTTTACTCTTAAGGTCATTTGAACATCTGTTCCTCAGGGCTCACATGGACTTGGGAGGAGCCCCTGGCTCCTTTCTTTTACCAGTTCCATCTATGTGAAGATAAGTCAAAGGTCCTACTTGATCATGACTTGTTTCACTTGGAATCATGGAGGAAATATTTTCTCTGTGTTGACCCTCCTCTTTGTAGACCATAGGAAAAAAGCATAGTAAATTAAACCACAGTCAATCCAATTTCCCTTTCTTTTAGCTGTTTGAAAAGCGCTCCTAATTTTGTTTACCTGTTTATGCTTAATTCCATTCCGAGTTCTGCGTTTATTTTAATGCTGTCTTCAGTCTTTTTTCTTCCATTTGTTGAATTTTGAGAGAAAGCAGTATTGAAATGAAATTCAATCAATGAATTTATTTAAGAGATAAATGTTGGTAGCTAAAATAAATCGAACTCTAGTATTCTCAGATAAAGGATTCTATAATGAAAGACAAAGTTCGTAGAGAGAATAATTTTAAGTTAAAAAATCATTACATTATAGAAGGTATTTAATACTTTTATTTTTGTTTAAAATTTGATCCATTTATTTAAGCAATTTATTTTTTCATATTTTTATGTAATATTTTTTATTTCAGACATATTTTAATCATCTTTATACTTTCCTCCCCATCAGCACCTTTCCATAGCCTCCTCTTCATTTATGTTAAGGTCTATCAAGACAACTTAGTGTCCCCAGAACTGTCCCCACAGTGGAATTTCGCCCACTGAGATCTAGTAATCCTGTTTAGACTCACTCTCTAAAGGAAGTTATTCAATTTAAACATATAATCTTGACAGAATTCTTGAAAAAAAAATGGACAAACTACAACTCTGATACATACTGTCCTTATTCTTTTAAAAATAATAATTAAATATCAAGAATTCTAAAAACATGTAATGTTAAATTCAGTTTATTCTCCCAAAAAGCCTCAGCCACTGCTTCATAAACTTTTTTTCAAGAATCGTCATTCATATTTTTCAACACGTAAGAAATAGATAAGGAGGAAATTATTGAAAAAAATATGTTCAATTATTTCCATTATTGTTTATATTTCTGATAGTTATCAACTCATATATTATTGTCAGTCTCTGAGTGTTAATTAATCTCTGCAAGTAAATTAAATAGGTGAGAGAAAGTAATGCGTTTTACATAAATTAATAAGGAATTTCTTTCAGACAATGTTTTATTATTATTATCATCATCATTTTAATATTAGCAAGGTGGTCACAATCCTTATTAACTTCCCTTGTTTTCCTGTGCTGGTGCTTTTATATTACAGAGGATGGGAAATTCCTCACTGTAAGTTTTTGTATTATTACACTATTTTCTTTTTCAGTTGCAAAATGTTGTGCTAAGCATTAGCACACTCATCTCTGGGCTGTCCATTCATAACCACTTCACCTGTGATAGGCCTCTCTTTTCTCGGGTCTTCACTTTAAAAAATATCAATTTTATTCCATGATTTCCAAAAAAAATCCAAATTAGTATATATTATAGCAGTTTATAGCTGTGTTAATTTTTATACTTATATGAACTTATTTGTTTGGTCTCCTGCTGTTTAGTGCCTGTGAATAGTATATTTTTATAAAAATATGATTGACTGCTTTATGGAGTTTTTGTTTGTTTTATAGTTATTCCTATAAGTTCTTCATTTTATATGTAAGTTTAAGAAATCAATGATTTAATGTTTTTTTTTTGTTTGCTTGTTTGTTTGAATTTATTTTGATTTGAAATAAAATGTCAGTATGTAGCACACACTGTAGAGGAACTCAGTATCTTCCTACCTCTGGCCTCATGTGCTGAGACTTCAGACAGTGTCACATAATAACCCAAAATTCTTTTCATGACACAATTGTAGCATAAACAGGTTCAATCCACTAAATATCCCCTTTGATCTTCAGTGAAAATATGTGTCCAAGTATGTTTATGTGTAATATCAATGCTGATACATAAAGAGTGACACTATATCAATAGTATACTGTAATCCTGGCCTCATGTGCTGAGACTTCAGACAGTGTCACATAATAACCCAAAATTCTTTTCATGACACAATTGTAGCATAAACAGGTTCAATCCACTAAATATCCCCTTTGATCTTCAGTGAAAATATGTGTCCAAGTATGTTTATGTGTAATATCAATGCTGATACATAAAGAGTGACACTATATCAATAGTATACTGTAATCCTAAAACCTCTATGAAAAAATAGATATATTGAAAATAATTTTAAATTTGAGGCAATTAAAATTGTATATCCTTGAGTTAATCCACCTGGGTTGAGGGAACCTCAATTGGAGAATTGCCTTCATTGGACTGGCCTGTGGCCATGTCTGTGAGGCACCTTCTAGACTGTAGAGTGATGTGGGAGGGCCCAGCCTGTAGGTGGTGCCACCCCTGGGCAGGTAGGCCTGTGTTTCATAAGAAAGCAGGCTGAGCAGGGGCCAAGAGAGCAAGCCAGTAAGCAGCGGTCCTCCACGGCCTGTGCTCCAGCTCCTGCCTCCAGGCTCCTGCCCTGAGTTCCTATCTTGGGCTCCCTGATGAACTGTGACCCGGAAGATGTAAGATAAATAAACCCTTTCCTCCCCAAGTTGATAGTGGTCAGAGTGTTTTGTCACAGCAATGGAGAAACAAACTAAGACAGCTTATGATCTGAGTTCAATCCCTGGGGTCCAGATGCAATAGGAGAGAACCAACTCCCGCTAGTTGACCTCTGACCTCCACACTGTGCCATATATGAACCCCCCCCCAGCACATACATACAAGCACACAGAGAAATAAATGTGAAAAAAGAAATGCTTTCTTTAAAAACAAAAGCGAAGCTGGACATGGTGGTTTAATCCCAGCACTAGGGAGGCAGAGGCAGCAAGATCACTGAGATCAAGGCCAGCCTGGTCTGCATAGTGAATTCCAGGCCAGCTGGGAACTTGTCTCAAAAAAAACCAAAAATAAATAAAATAAGCTGGATGTGGTGGCACATGCCATTATTCTCAGCACTTGGGAGTCAGAAGCAGGCAGATCTCTGTGAGTTCAAGGCCAGCCTGGTCTACATAATGAGGACAGCTGGGGCTACAGGGATACTGTCTCAAAAAGACCAAAAAAAAAAAAACAAAACAAAACAAAAAACCAAAACCCATAATGGTAACAAATATACTTAGGGAGTACAGTACAACTATTGATAATGACATGTAACTTTTACAAAGTCAATGTAGATTTATTGCAAAGGTAGTAAGGCATAGTAATATTTAAAGTCAGGTAAAGATATATAATATTTTAATGAAAACAAGTATAAATTTAATCAGAACTATTCATTAATGTTATCTGAGTGGGCATGCACATTTTCCAAATACTTTCATATAATTCCTGGGGTTAAGGCCTTTCATTTTATATACTGTTGATCTCTCTACTGTATTAGTTACTTTTCTGTTGCTGTGATAGAAACACTGACCCAAGCAATTTATAGAAGGATGAGTTTATTTGAGCTTATGATTCCAGGGGAATTACATCAATCATGACAGGGAGGCATGGTGGCTGGAGTTGGCTCAAGCAGGAGCAGCAGAAGCTAAGCTCTCACATCATCATGCAGACACAGGAAGCAAGAGAGCAACTGGAGATAGGGAAGGCTTAAGAACTCTATAAGCACACCCCCAGTGACGTGCTTCCTCCAGGATAGCCACACCTTCTAAGACCTCCCAAAACAATGGCAACATGTGGGGACAAAATGTCCAAATACTTGGAGCCTATAGGGGACATTTTCATTCAAACCATCACAACTACTAAATTTATAGATAATTATTTCTAGCTGTGCTATATTGTAAAAGCTTCATATCACCTGAAAAATTCAACTTCTGGTATAATATTGTTAAAGATTCAATTTTTTCCTGACATGTTGAAATAAGGACTATATTCATTCAGGGGATCTTGCAGTGATATTTGTATATACGAATATTGGCTTGCTTGGAACACAGGGAGTATGTACCTTATTTCACTTTGGTTTAATTTGTGTCTTTCCTGAGCATATAAATGGAAAATAGGCAGGTAACTGGTGCTTATTTCATCAATAAATAGAACCTAATTCGTTACAAATATGCCACCTTATTTGTATACTTTTAATATTTTGGATGTTTGTGCCACTATGAAATGTATTATATGCTTTAAATAGAAGTAACTTTTAAAAGTGTTCAAAATTAAATTACACTGAGGCTGGTAGATAAAACAAAAAACTTTGCAGATAATAATTTGTATTTACATACTGAGCATGTAACAAATACAAGAAGATGAAACTTTGTTTCTCAATAATTTAAATAATGTGAAGTAAGTGTTGATGTTATTTATTCAAATATGAAATTTTCCTTTCTCTGACATTTTATTTTTTATTGATTTTGAGTTTTTATTCCTACCTCAATATGAGAAAAAACATCAACATGTGCAGTTCTAACATGGAACAATTGTCATTTAATTACAGTCTTAAAATTTAATAATAAAATAACACAGCTTTTCAGTGACCTTCAAATGGGATATTTACTTCTTTATATATTGTTGGTATTTCTTTCAGCAAACACTCATAGAGGTCTTCAAATAATCACATTACACACTGAGAATCAGAGAAATGTGTATGTAACAGTTCAGAATCAATCAGGATTATTTTCTACAAATTTACTTTGTATTTTTTATATCCCATAGCTCTATATATCTCTGAATACAGAAATCTGTTTCAAGATACATTTGTACATACACACGCACACATAATTTCATAGACAAGCACCAAACAAGTTTTTTCAATTGTATTATTTATTTATATACCCAAAGAAAGTATAAAATTGGCTCGCTAAAGTTCTTGAACATGAACTAATTCAAGCAACTAGAAAAAGGTAAAATTTTACTAATTATTGTAATATAATTGAGCAATTGAATATGCAAATTAAAATAAAATGAATATGTCAATTGTGTTGTAATGATATGCTTCTTCTAAGTATGTTTTTAGTAAATAAATCATTTTTAAAAATTAAAAAAAAAATGTCTATGGTCATAGTTTAGTCAACTAGTTTAAGGAACAAAATACATATCTAGTCAAAGTTTATCTGAGAATATTTGGTTTTTTTCACCCAAGCCTCAGCTACACAGCACATAATAATTAAAAGTACCAGACTGGTGGAGCTAACCTTATTGGATGTTTAATAGCCAGTTTCAGGCCTATTCTAATATGGTCAGAGGGTCTTAAAGGAAAGTTTTGCCCCTTGACTTCCAAGGTCGATTAAGTTCCAGGGGCCTAAAGAATATATCTCAAAATGTCCTGTAACTGTGGTGAGTCACCTGTCCTCTTGTTGAGGGACTGTTGTGGGACCCTGCTGCTAGGGTTGTAGTCCTCCATGTCCAGATAGCTCTAAGGGGCTTGACACTATATGGAAGGACTCCCCTTCGCAGCGGGGGCCTCCTGCTCTCTGCCTGACTTACCTGGAAAGTGCCGCCAAGCACAGATGGCTGAAGTTATTTGGAACATGACCTTTGGCATAGTTACCTAGTGTAAAAACTACCCTCAGGTTTTTTCTATATGATAATTAGGCATTTCCCCATAGTCAGATGACAGGATCCCCTGCCACATGTAAATAAAGCATACTATGAGCACCTATCAGCTGAAGCACTATCTGTTGCCTCCACACTGTATTTTCCCTGAGCCCCACTGAATAAGTGGAGCTGTTTCACTGAGTCTGGAGCAGTTTGTGTCACTGAACCTGCCTCCCCGGAAGGGCTTTCTTCCGTCAGTGCTCACTGGCCGTCCTGACCCCGTTGGTCACTTCTGCTCCCTTTGTACTGGTGGATCGGTGGCCATCGACCCAGGAGGGGAAGAGACACCACAAGGGAGGCGGTGGAAACCCCACAAGAGCGACTTGAACCAGTGTCCAGTCTACAAAAAGGAGGGTCAACTCAGAGGAAACATCTCATTCATGCTTCCAAGTGAAGCCAGATATGGTTGAGCAGAACCTTTGACTTATCTTCACATAAATGGAACTGGTAAAAGAAAGGAGCCAGGAGCTCCTCCAAAGCCCATGTGACCCCTGAGGAACAGATCCTCAAATGACCTTAAATGTAAAAATAAATCAATTTATTTGGGCCAACTGTATGGTCTAAAACACCCAAAAGGAAAGTATAACCAAAGAGTAAAGTCATCAGTATATTTCATTGAGTTCAAGAGAATACACTTCCCATTCATTAGGCTCAAGTCTGTATAAAAAGTTATTAAATATTTCTCATTGATTATTTTATTCCTAACCAGAAAGTGCTGCTCAGATGTAAGACTTCAAATCTTGGTCTGCAATACTGTAGTGTCCACCTGTAGCTAAGGGGGACAACCAACTATTGCTTTTAAATGATGGATAAATTTTTCTCACCCTATCTAGAAGCCTTTGAGAGGGAACTGACACTGATTCTAACCACTCCAACAGCTATCAAAATACCTGAAAGCAAATTCATAATCCATCACTCTAGAGTCTAACCTTGAAAGACAAAAGAAAAATGAGGAGGTGCCCAATAGAGGGATAATTTTGGAAGCCCTTGTCAAGAAATTCCAGTGGACTCTCATATAAACATTTGAAAATTGTCCTGTTCTGACTTTTTTCTAGTTTTCTGTCTAAAACTTGTAATGCTAATTACTCTTGCCTTTACTTCTCCTTCACATCTCCTATTCATGATTCAAAGACTTTCTTTGCCTCCTTGAGATAAGAGTTATGCAATTTGGGAGTCTTTTAGATAGACCCACTGAAGGGGTACTCCAATTGCCTCACCCTGTGTCCTTGTTCAGCATGGAAGAAGCCAGAGCCGTCTGTGTCCCGATTCCCTATTGGCAATTTGGGTAACATCTTCAGAGGATGGTGTGATAAGAATAGGAGGTAGGAATTTGCTAGGCAGTTAGGGTAAAAAGGCCCCAAAGTAAAGAATCCAATTTCTTCGCTAAAACTCACAATGTTCTTGGGCCTCTTAGCAACCTACTCCTTTCCAAAGGCCAAAATTGTCTAAAATATTTGGGAGCTTTTATCTAATCCTTAAAAGATTTTAGGGTTACCTCTTCTGAAGGGGGAGTGTTAGAGAAGCCAAAAGCCATAAAGGATAGAAAGAGTACATGAAGTTATCAGAAAAAAAACAAGTGATGGGGAGTTGAAGGGGAGGGAGTGGGCATGGATTTGATCAAAACACCTTTTATGCATGTATGAAATTCTCAATAAATTGTTTTAAAAAATAAATAAATATTGTAAAATTTTTACAAGATTAATACATTGAAAGGTATGATGTTGGTGGGAGAAAATAAGCATACCTACATAACTATAAGGCCATAGTTCTATCATGGCTTAAAATAATTAATATGGTTAGGATATGGTTATTCTCCAGAAT
>NW_008349975.1:6259939-6281869 GCF_000622305.1 Nannospalax galili | reverse complement strand
GTTTGTAACAACTGATAAAAGAACAATATTAGGGATATCATGTTTCACATAAAATTATGTAGTTCTCCAAAAAACATTTTTTAATTTTTAAAAAATATTTTATTTTATTATTTTATCTTATGTGTATGCATGTATTGCCTTCATGTGGGTAAGTGCACCCATGTCGTGCAATGCCTGTGTAGGACAGAAGAGGCTATCAGAACGCTGGAACTGGAGTACGGACAGATGTTACCTGCCATCTGTATGCTGGAATTCAAACCCAGGTCTTCTACAACATCAACTAGTGTTCTTAGCCACAGAGTCATCTCTCCAGCCCCCCAAAACAATGTTTTAACATTAAAATAATATATATGTTACAATTGATTGCAACACTGATTGTCATGCAATGCCCATGGAGGTCAGAAGTGGCTGTCGGATCCCCTGGGACTGAAGCTATGGACAGTTGTTAGCTGCCATGTTGGTGGTGGGATGCAAACCTGGGTCTTCTGCAGAACAACAAGTTTTCTTAACCGCTGAGCCATCTCTCCAGCCCCCTGAAAAATATTTTTAAATAATCCATAAGTAAATGCAAATTGAAAATTAACTAAGTCCCCACCCCCCATCTATCAGAAAGACCAATGTTAAGACCAAAATGACCAAAAACTAAAAACAAGGAAACAAACAAAAAACTGAATGCAAGATCAAAGAACATGTTTGACAGTCACGCATTTCTGGAGAGCTGAATTGAATTCAGGAATTAGAAGTATTTCAGAAAAAGTTTGTGCTTTATTTTTTGAAAATTAACTAAGTCCCCACCCCCCATCTATCAGAAAGACCAATGTTAAGACCAAAATGACCAAAAACTAAAAACAAGGAAACAAACAAAAAACTGAATGCAAGATCAAAGAACATGTTTGACAGTCACGCATTTCTGGAGAGCTGAATTGAATTCAGGAATTAGAAGTATTTCAGAAAAAGTTTGTGCTTTATTTTCTTAAAATTTGTGTGTGTGTGTGTGTGTGTGTGTGTGTGTGTGTGTGTGTGTGTGTGCATGATATCAGCTTCCAGGAGAGCCATAAGAAGGTGTAAATTTTTCTGGCCCTGGAATTACAGCATTTGTGAGCTGCCTAACATGATTACTGGGATCCCACTTTGGGTCCTCTGCTAGAAGTTCAGTCTATACTGCTGAGCAATTTCTCCAGCCACAAGTCTGTAATTTCTTGTGATGGTAAAGAGATATTTGCTAAATGACTCTGGAATCATATTCTTATCATTCATATATATATATATATTCCTGTCTAATACACATTCACTTAAAATGAATGTGCATTTTCACAGACAATTTCTTACTAATTATGTCAATTTGGGGTCAAATGATGCATGGAATTGGTAAGTACAATGCACTTTATTCATAAAATAAATCCATTACTATAATCAGAACAAGATCATCAAGAATGTTCCTGGCTGGGAATGATGGCACATTTCTTTAATTCCAGCAGTAGGGGGACAGAGGCAGGATGATCTCTGTGAGATTAAGATACTTCTCCTCAAATCAGCAGAAATAAAATGTTACCATTGTCAACACAACACTAAAAGTGTGTGTGTGCACAAAATGAGCAATCTAATCAAATACTTTAATGGGAATACCCATTAAAGGAAATAATATCAAAGGCAATAAGGGACAACTGAAATGTCCATTCTCAGTGTTTAGGATATTTACTTGTTTCTATATAATTTCTTGAAATTCTTAATTATACTCCTAAAATGGATAAGTTTTATTGCATGTAAGCGTACTCTACATACCTGTCTTTTCAAATGTACAATAAAGTAATTGTGTTAAAATTCAAAAAACTGGGTTTAAATAAAGCATTATAACCCAGAAATAGCAAAATTATTAAGTGAGTCAAGGGAATGGAGCCTGTATGACATTAAAAAATCTTACATATATGATATACCACAAATAAGAAAAGACAAGTGCCTTTCACAGTAAATTTCAAATTCAGTATGTTTGTACAAAACAGGTTAAAAATACACTGCAATAAAATTCACATGACGATGTCTGTCATCTTCGGTGAAGAAAAATGGCAGAAGAAAAATGAAGCAGAAATGGAAGAAACAAAGAAAAGAGGAAAGGAAAAAAAAACTCTAATGCCCCTCAAAGTGTTAAAAACTGTGTTTAGGAGGCTGGCGAAAAATGAAGCAGAAATGGAAGAAACAAAGAAAAGAGGAAAGGAAAAAAAACTCTAATGCCCCTCAAAGTGTTAAAAACCGTGTTTAGGAGGCTGGCGAGATGGCTCAGTGGTTAAGAACACTGATTATTCTTGCAGAAGACCCAAGTTCGAATCCCAGCACCCACGTGGCAGCTAACAACTGTCCATAACTCCAGTTCCAGGGGATCCGACAGCCTCTTCTATCCTCCAGGGGCATTGCATGACATGGGTGAACTTATCTACATGCAAACATTACACTCATTATTATAAAAAATAAATATTAATACATAAAATATTAAAAAATGTTCAGTAATTATGTAACTCCAAATTATGTGAGAATAATGAATCATTTAAGTATATACACAACTGATTCGGTTTCTTTATTTTACATAGGAAATAAGTTACATAGCAACTACCTGCATAATGGTGTACATACAGAAGACAAAACAGAAACAGCATAACCAAATTTTATAAGCACTTCAACACATCCCTCTTGGGTACAGTGATATACACTTATATATTCATTCATTTATTTAACTACTTATTGATTTTTTGAGGGAGTTATTCTTTAGTACAAAGTGATAATTTATTGTATTGTTCAGCTTGCTGACTTCAAACTTAGTAATCCTTCCTTGAGCTTCAAAATCATGAGATATTTGTTTGTATCAATTCTGGCACATAAAGTTGTTATTGAGATAAAAAATTAAGATGTTGAAGAACTAAAGCAATTAATCAATAGGCCTGAGATTTTGTGGTTGGATTTTAAGATAGAACTGTAAACCACATATAATGTTATTCTAATCAAATACAGACCACACATCAACAAATCATAAGAAATATCATCTATAAATATCATGCCAAAAAGTTATTCAATCATCTTAAAACAAAAAATTTCTGATCCAATATACTTTCTCATCACAATTTAGCAAATCAGAAATTAATAAGAAAATTAAGTGTCAAATTAAATTTTATTTTATAAAAATAATTAGGAAATGCTAATCTGCTCTTAGATAACAAGAAATACAAATGACTTCATATATACTATTAAAGAGTATGACTTATCTAAACAAGTAATCACAGATACATTAGAATGCTAAATATGGATATTAAAAACAAATATCTTCAAATAAATTAATGTTATAAACAAAGTAGACACTTCATAAAAGAAAGCATATAGAACAAAATACATTCTAACTTTTGAAATATATTTTATTTACTTTTTGTCGCTTTCATACAATGCACTTTAATCACATTTAGTCACTTTCAATATCTGCACACCCTATAGACTGCCCATAGGTCTTCATACATTTTGTTTTATATGTTATTCCAACCAAATCAAATTTGTATGCCCATATATCCCGCAGTGTAAGTTCATCCACTTGAACCTGTTCAGCCTGTCTAGCATCACTCCCTTAAAGAAAATCAATGTTCCCTCATTCAGCAGTGATCAGCTGCCGATTGTTCCTCATCAAAATTGTGACCTCATGCACATTTTCCCAGTTCTATGATGGTTTTTGTCTAACTGAGTTTGTATGTCTTGTGCATGTTGTCACCATTACTGTAAGTTCATATGAGCAACATCCCAGGAGCCTGTAAGACTGTTTCCTTACTGCAATGCACTTCCTCCCCTGGAGCTTAAAATCTTTTGCCCCACTTCCACAATGGTCCCTGAGCCTTGGGTGGGTGAAGTTTAATATGGAAGTCCTGTCCAGGGACCTGTATTCTGAAATTCTATATTCTCTACACTTTGACCAATTGTGATCTTTTATGTTAATTGCCCTCTGTTTCATGAGGAAACGTCACTGATGCATTCATATTCTCTTTTCCTCTTTTTCCACTGTGTTCCATGAGACAGTTTCAAGTTTCATTGTAGATTTGTAACAAGATTAGGCATCTCCCAGAAAATTATTCTCTCTGTGTGTCCTGGTGATTGGAGTACTTCTCTGTTAGTGTAAGGATCCATACTTAGCATATAGTAAGGAATTACAATGAGTTGGAAATATAACTCAGGAGTTAAGAGAATTGTCTGTTCTTGAAGAGGACCTAAGTTCAGTTTCCAGCACCCACATGGTAGCAAACAACTCTCTGTAGCTCCAGTCCTAGGGTTCAGATGCCCTTTTCTGATCCCAAAGGCATTGCAGACATGGATCCACTGAAATACAGGCAGATGAAACACCCATACACATAAAATCAAGATAAATAACTTAAAAATTAATCTTTGTAATCAGAAAGTGGTTGGTTATCCCCACCAAAGTATTGGTGCCACTCATTCACCTGTGGGAATATCTTCCCAGGCCCAATGTTATTATAACTCATAGGGGTCATAGCTTGGTAAGATTGAAGATTTTTCCTGATAGAAGTTTCAAGGAATATGAATTTTAGCCAGTACAAATGCAGCTTTCAGGTCAGTAACAGCTTTATTTCCCCATGTTCTATGACTCACAAATTTGATATTTTTAGAATAGGCTCTTACTTTCAAGTTCTGAAGGGTGACCAAGAGCAACGGCAATATTCTGTAATGTTTGAGGGTCTATTGGAACCCACTTGGGAACAGCTCCAAAAGTGACAACCCATTCCTGGCACTGTGCTTTTTATTTGTTACTATGTGGTGTTGTAGAACTAGGAGCATTGACTCCCTATTATGTGGTAAATTCATTGAAACACTTTTTATATATGAATATGTATAATATACCCAGGTCCAGAGGTCAGAGGAAGGCATAGAATTCCCATGAACTGATGTTACAGACAGTTGTGGGCTGTGATGTGGGTGCTGGGAACCAAACCAACATCTTATTTAAGGAAAACCAGTGGTCTTAACTACTAAGCCCTCTCTTCAGTCCCTATACTCATAGCTAATTGTAATTTAAGTAATTCCATAACTTTATTTCAGACTCTGGTAAAGTACAGAAATTATTCAGAGGTATAAATATCCCCTGACGGTCACATCTAACCATGTCAGACACATGCTCTACATCTTGTACTCATTTTATTTGGTCCTTAAATAGACAATTTTTGTAACTTGGTCAGCTGTTAGGAAAGGAAGCTGTTAAGCATCTAGTTTCATATCATTTGTTTCATAGTCTTTCCTAACCTAATTCAAGTTTTATTGCTATATATATTTTTATATAGGGTCTGTCCAATAGACTAGGTTTGTCTTCTAAACACAACCAGAGGACAAATCTCATTTTATTTGGTCCTTAAATAGACAATTTTTGTAACTTGGTCAGCTGTTAGGAAAGGAAGCTGTTAAGCATCTAGTTTCATATCATTTGTTTCATAGTCTTTCCTAACCTAATTCAAGTTTTATTGCTATATATATTTTTATATAGGGTCTGTCCAATAGACTAGGTTTGTCTTCTAAACACAACCAGAGGACAAATCTGATGTATGTGATGCTATCACTGAATTGCATGAAACTATCTGGAGTATGCATATGTATGGATACACTTCGATGTATATTTTCCATATATTATATATGCATTATGATATTATATGTCTTAATATATGTACAGAGTATATTATATTCCCTTAATAATTTACATTCCTAACTAATGAGAATACTTCCCTCAACTTTCCTAATATTATTAGATTTGTTCATTTTTTTAGTGTTTAACCTTAAGTGCTGGACAGAGTTGATGCAAATATACTGTATTCATTCCCATCCCTCTTCCATCCAATGTATCACAAGCTCCTTTATCAGTAATAAAAAAAAGTTTGCTTTTATTCTTATATATAGTAAAATTTTGTTCCTCTTTTCCTTGGTGGAAGGGACATGACCTATCAACCGAGATTCTTAGATGATTCATCTTCTTTGGATAACCAAGGTGATTTTCTGCTGCCTCTTGCTGGAGCAAGGAGAAAAAAATGTGAAATAAAACATTAATCTCCAATCTGTCTTGAAATGCCAACTCACTACACACATTTTCATTTCTCACCTGGGAACAAATCATGATCTAACAAATATGAAAAATGAGAGGAATCAAGAAGGTCAGATCTCTGTTAATGGAGTTCTCTAATCTGGGACCTTTTTGATAGAACAGTGATGTAAAAGAGCACACAAGTTGTATCTGTTTTTAAAGCCATATTCATGATGTATACTGTTTAATGTTCAGCAAATGTACATCAAAGAGACTGAGCATCATACTTGTATTTTCAAAGCATCTCATTTCTGACTTAGAAGAAATATTTTTTGCCTGTGGCTCTGCATTTAGTCTACAGAAAATTTAGTTGAACTTAAGTATGTAAAGGAAAATTGTCTCAGATTAGATAAAAGTATTTCAATATATTTCAGATAAGTACAGGTTTTTTCCCTCTAATAAGTCAGAATACTAGCTACTTTTCTGTTTCTGTGGAAAAATACCATGATCAAGGCATAACATAGAAATAAGGTTTTATTTGGCTTCATTTCCAGAGGACTAAAACTCTATCAAGGTTGTGAGGCATGGCGGCAGAGGTAAACAGAGCAGAAACCTGAGAGTTCGAAACTTCAAGCAGGCAAAGGAAGCAGAGAGAAATTGGAAATGGGACAAGGATATAAATTTTCAAACCAGCCCATAGTGACATACTTCCTCCTGTAAGGCCTGACCTCCAAGGGATTACATGACCTTTCCAAAATATACCAACCGATTTACCAAGTGTTTAAATACTTGAGCCTTTGGGTTTGAATCCTATTCAAACCACTGCAATCAGAATTTAGTATGTGGTGATTACTGAAATTGAGCTGTAATGAGGTAATCTGTCATTTCATCTGTGGAGTTTTGTATTCCATAAAGTAAAATCCACTAACTGGAGTGGATTTTCATATAGCTTTTGATTAATTCCTGTTTTTTAAAAATTATGTTTCATTTCAAAATATACATTTTCTCATAAATGCAAGCCTTCATAATATTGAGATATTTCTTCATACAATTTATAAAATTAATATCCATTAATTCTATTAAGAAAAAATGTCTTTAAAAAGGTCAAATTCAGAGCAGTGGATACAGTTGAGCTTCATTTTATAGCTCATTTTTATAATGGGCAGTATATGTTATCATTTCCAAAGAAATGGCAAACATTTTTCAGTTTAGAGAAAATATCTTCCAAGATCCATTGTCAGATAACCATATTTTCTTCACAAGCTTTGATCTACTCTGACCCTGACCCAAAAACTAACCTCAAATTAACAGAAGGCAGATAGTTTAGTTTGTAACTGAAATTACAGAATAATATTTTTTCTTGGAAGAATGATTGGCAAGCATTATTCCCAAAAGGCCTGATTGTTCCAGGCTGATGTCTGACACAGTTTTATGGGAACACAGCTAGACTTAGTGTAAATGTAATTTCAGTTTTCATGTTCTTATGGAAAAAGTAGTCATAGTCTCAGGGAGCATATTTTTAACAAAACATAAAAATCATTAATATTCAGTATTTTAAAACAAATGGTCATTTTCTACCCTCAGTAATCATTACTTCAATATGTAGCAGAATTTGCCAGTGATAGCATAGAAGATTAAAAGCATACTTGATTCATGACAATAAAATTATCATATTGTAGTGAAGTTTTACTATTTCTGTTCTGCATTACAGGAGAGTGATAGGGTTTAAAAATACACAAAATAAATAAAGACAAAATCTAGACTTCAGTAGTGTTAGAACTTGAGATCAATGCATCTATGCTCAGAGATTAATGAATATGCAAGTGACACCATCTCAACATGTTTCCTAGAGTATGTAATCCTTACTTGTAACTGTGTTTCCATTTATTCATTCTGCTTTCAAAGTACTTTACTAAATTACTTATATTTTTTTTTATATATGAAGTCCACATGAAATCATCATTTTTGTAAATTTGTGATGAGTAAAAATGAAAACAAACCAAATAAAACCTCCACAATGAAACACCCTCCATCAGTTTGCATTCAGAAAGGATACTTTATGAAAAGTTTTCTAAAATTTTTGTCCATTTATTTTTTATTCTTTTTATGTTTTTGAGAATTTCTAAATGAATATTGTCTTTGCATTATTTCTCCCACTTTCCTTCTCAGTAACCTCCCATGGCCACCAACTCCCTCTCAATCTAATATTCTTTTTTGACTATTGTTACAAATGCACATATACACTTATAAGTATACATGTATATGCACATATATTTATTAATATAAAATGAACTGAGTTCACTTAGTGGTGCTCATGTGCACATTTTTTAACGGATGGCCTCTTGGGATTAAATAACCTATTAGGGAGCTAGCTATTACTTGGGCAAAACTGATTTTCCTTCAGTATCCATTGATTGCCTGTAGCATTTCACCTTGAGAAGAAACTAAGAAATTTCATCTATCCACCTTGTCATGTCAAATAGTTTTTGGTATCTATGGTCTACGGCCTCTCCTTGACTATTTTTGTGGGTATGAGTATTTTGCTTAACTTTATGAAAGTGAACCTTGTGTATGGAATGGCTGCAGAGGCTAGAAGTAGATGTAGGATCCACTGAAACTGAATTTTGGATGCTTGTGAGCTACTATGTGGGTGTTGGGAACCAAACTTCAGTCTTTGAAAGAGCAGAAAATACTTTTAACTATAAAGCCATCTCTCCAACACTGTTTGGCTATGTTCACAGTACCATTGGTGGAGATCCTCCTATTGAGGGGATCTTGAGTTCAATAAGCAACTATTGATTACCCCTAAATATTGATACATAAGACCTTACATGTAGTTGACTCAATGTAATAGTAAAGTAGCAAATGATCATTGATAATCTAAAGACACATTTATATTTTTACATGCACACTTATTCACTCATTCACTATTCTATACCATGAATCTAGTAATTCATCTTGAATTTTAAAATATGCTTACCTCATTCTAATATACATTATGTTTAAGGATATTTACTTGACTCATATGTCTGTATTTCCTAGAATCATTTTCTCTTGTAGACTTTCCCAAATGACTGCTATTTACTTTCAGATAAAATTGTCCATATCATTCCACGAAGATACTTGTGCATATCATAGTCATCAGAGACGTGTACACGTCAAAGGTAAACTGCATTATAAAAACCCCATATGTTTTCCAATAGAACAAGATGTAAAAGGAACATCAATGTAATATTTGTAGAAAAGACTAACATTTTATTGGAGTTGTTTTTAAAGACTAAGGTAGGTGTTCTCATAGATACTGACTGATTTTGCTTTTAAAAAGTAGAATGATATTAAGATCATCCCCCCAATATTGAAATATACCAAGAGAAAAAGGAAACAGAGTTCAACAAACAACAATGAAATTTGTACATATGGCTTTAGTTCTACAACAGTGTATTAATCCTTCTATGTAAAACTCAGCAAATAAAATATTTTTTGGTGTTTTAAAATCAAAATTGTAGCTCATATGTCTCAGTTGGCAAAATATTTTAAATCTCCTCAAACTTTGCATTTAATTTCCCCTTTCAGTGTATTAAGAATACTACTCTGTTTCTTTAAGATAAATTGTGTACTTTTTCAATTCTGTTTATGCATCTTACTTAACCCTTATCAATGAAACAATACATCAAAAGGCATAGAAATGAAATTTTTAAAAAATATTTTATTTATTATTTTTATTTTATGTGTTCGAGTGTATCGCCTGAATGTATGTGAGTGCACCCGTGTCGTGCAATGCTGCAGAAATCAGAAAAGGGCTTTGGATTTTCCTGGAACTGTAGTTAAGGATGGTTCGTAGGGGCCATGTGGGTGCTGGGAATCGAACCAAGTCCTCTGCAGGAGCAGTCAGTACTCTTTAACTGCTGAGCCATGTCTCCAGCCGCAGAAATGAATTTTTAGTTATGGTAGTTGTCATAATAAATGACTTTATTTTTAGAAGAGCTTCCCTTTGCAACATTGTTTTTTTTTCAATCAACTGAGCTGCAATTAGCACAGCAGCAGCAGGATAAATTAGCTGAAGGGTCTTTTTCCAGCAGTAGTTTCCACTAGATCTAAAGTGAGTTATAGATGTAGACTCCTTCATTTTGTAGGTTGAAGCTGGGTTAATTGCTTTTAATTAGCTTGCCTAATTACCCTAAGTAGAACCGATATTTGTCTACATCTTCTTACACAAGGAACCTGAAAATCTTAAAGTAAAATTCTTTCAACACTTTTTTTTTTGGTGCAATGTTTTCATTCACGTAACTGGCTGCCAATCAGTGTTTTGTTCTATTTGGGGACCACAAATTATAGAGGCACACACACTGTTCTACCTCTGGACCTCTTAGCTGCTTAAACATAAAACCACGACAAAGAAAGTTATTTTACATGATGATATTTGCTTTCTATAATTTCATTGTGAACAAGTTTCTGACTACTCTATTTAATAGAAATTCATTTTTTAATTTATTTTTAATATTTTAAGTTAATTTGTTACTGCTGGAATGTATTTCTGAATTGAAAACAAAGTTGTTTCTTTTCTTTGATTTATTATTATTATCATTGTTATTATTGATCTTTTTGATACAGGGTAACACTGTAGCTCCAGCTGGACTGAAATTCAATGTACAGAACAGGCTGATCTCAGTCTCACAGAGATCCACCTGCCTCTGCTTCCAGAGTTCTGGGATCAAAGATGTGTACCAATACTCCCAGCTTCTATTTTATTAATTTACTGTTTAATCTTGAACTCAGAACTGTCACGGGTCAGTGACCACAATTCAAGCCTGATGGGCTTGGGGATTCCGAGGTATAGGTGCAGAAGAAATCAGGACGCAGGGGATGCAGAGGCGTTTGGGGATCCTGAGGTATAGGTACAGAAGAAATCAGGATGCAGGGGATGCAGAGGCGTGTGAACCAGTGCATGCAAGAATCAACCTTATTTATAGCACAGCAAGGGGAAAAGAAAATGTTCTTCTCAAGCCAAATTATCTCATGATGTTTACAGTACCTTCGTGATATTTGCAGTACCTTCGTGTTCCCAGGACTTATACCTTTATTAGCTACACAGCTCTGTTTTACAAGCTTCCTTATGTATGTCTAATAGGGTTTAAGGAACAGTCTCATGACAGAAATCACTGTCACAGCTCTGTTTTACAAGCTTCCTTATGTACGTCTAATAGGGTTTAAGGAACAGTCTCATGACAGAAATCACTGCAGAAGAACATCCAAGTTCTCAGGGAACTGAGGCTTCCCGGTCCAGGTCTTAGTTTGCTACAGATCAGAACTCACTCTGAGTTTACTTCAGATCAGAGCTTGGGCCTTCACACAGAACTATCAGGGCATTTTGATTGAAAACTCAATTAAAATTGAGTGCGTTATTAAATGAATTCATTCAATATTTTGTCATCAGAGTGACATTGTTTTACACCATCAATTAAGACTACAGAGGAACACTACAGCTGGACTAGAGTTCAAAGTTGTATCTTCTAAGTCAGGCTGTACTGAGACAGCTTGCACTGGTGTCAAATGTTCAAAACCCCAAAAATATGTAAATATGATTCACTACATTCAATACTGCTGTATTTTTAACATTACAGAATTTGCTTATTTATTTTATATTAGTATTTTTGACTTGTTTAAAATCAGATAATATAACTGCAACATAAAAATAATAGAAATCAATAAAATTGAATATGAGGTAATATGTCTACCCTTATGGCACGTACATTTGACCTTTCTTGTCCTATGACAAGCATTTAAATATAAAAAAACAACAGCATCTACCAAGAGGGGAATTTAGAAACACAACATAATATCATTAAAGGACATAGAAAGGGCTGCTTTTTGAAATATGATTTGAGTTATGTAATATTAAAAATTGTACTCTAACTTGTATGAGAAAACTATTTCATTGGTATCAAATTTAAATGCTGGAAAATATCTGAACTGAAATTTATCATTTGATATTCAACACACAGACACACACGCATATGAAATTCCTTTAAAATAATTTTCTAGCCATATTACATTGCTTTAAAAGTGCCAAACATTCAATTTATTTTTATTTTAATAGAACATCTGTTGATTAAAAACGTATTGCAATAATATAAAAAACTGATTCCATATATTTCTGTTACCCTGTGAATTGAATGTCAAATCTGATTTTTGAAGGGTTAATATCTAATTTGAAAAGGTGACTTACTAGCCGTATTACAACATAAATATGCTATAAATTACTTTTGAAATACACATCCCTATAAAAAACAGAACTGATCCAGTTTATATCTTATTTTTAATTTGTGTGTGTGTATGTGTGTGCATGTGTGTGATTGTGTGAGTACAGGTACATCTGTGTACATTCTTAAAGTATATGTAGAACAGCTGTAGGTTCACATCAATATTGATTAGAAATTACAGAACTACCCATGTACCCCCCCCACACACACATGACCTTCTATCTTCATCACTCACCAAAGTGGCATATTTGTCACAGTTGATGGACATTCATCGGTACATCAATATCACTGAAGGTGCATGATTACAGGAAGACCTGTTTGGTCTACATTGTGTAGAGTCAGAAATATGTGTAATGACAATGACATATATCATCACTGTAACATCACACACTATAATTTTACTACCCTCAAAATTTTGTATTTGCTTCTCACCTGTCTTCCTTCACTAGCATCAAATCACCAGAAATGTTTCTGCTGTCTCCACAGTTTTTGCACCTCCTGAGTGTTAGAATACAGTGTATGTTAGAGTTAGTTCATTTTATGTTACTGTATCACTGTGGTCAAATACCTGATAGAATCAGCTTATGCAAGGAGAGTTTTATTTTGGCTCACAGTTCAGGCTATATAGTAAATCATGTTATGAAAGCATGGAGCTAGAGCCCTTCAAACAGTGGAGTTAGGAACTTGTGGCAGGTCACATCCTAGAGGAGTCAAGACCTCAGGTGGGAAACAGGAAGGGGCATAATACTTCAAGTTCCACAAGAGTCTATCTCTGCCAACCACAGCTCCTGCTCCAAAGGTCCTACAACTTTTCCAAGCAACAGCAGAGGAGGACAAAGTATTTTGACACATTAACTGATGGAGACATATTCTAGCTTGTTTCTTCCACTGCAGTGACAAAACACTCTGACCAATATCAACTTGGGGAGAAAAGGGTTTATTTGGCTTACATCCCCCAGGTCACAGCTCATCACTAAGGGAGCCCAAGGTAGGAAAGCAGGGCAGGAACCTGGAGGCAGGAGCTGGAGCACAGGTCGTGGAGGAACACTGCTTACTGGCTTGCTCCCCTTGTCCATGCTCAACATGTTTTCTTATACAACATAGGCCCATGTGCCCAGGGGTGGTACCACCCACAGTGGGCTGGGCCCTCCCACATCATTCAACAACCAAGAAAATACTCCACAGACATGAACATAGGCCGGTCCAATGGAAGCAATTCCCCAGTTGAGGCTTTTTCAACCCAGGTGTGTCAAGTGGACAACTAAAGCTATCCATCCAAGATATTTTATATCCAAACCATAGAAGTTGTTTTTTCTAATTAGTTTTACTTTGTAAGATCCATTTAAATTCCCTCCACAAATTTTCATGGCCAGAAAGATAATGAATACATTTTACTGAAGATATTCCTTTGAGTAGAGTACTATATGTGTTAACCTACTAAAGGGCGTATTTTCCTAAAGCTGCTCTAATATCTCCATGTAGGCTTTTTTTGACAGACATGTGTTTTCAACTCATTAGGTAATCACAAATGAATATGGTTACTGGTTTAGAAAATAAGGGTATTTCTGCTTAACCAGGCTCCAATAGATGGATCCAAACTGAAAGGTATTTTGGGGCAAAAATTTGACCTGTAGGCTTTAATAGAATAAAGCACATAAAATTAGCCAGGGGCTGATAAAAGTGGGTGCAGATAGGGGATGTAATCTAAATACAATAAAAATATATTGTATTAAATTCACAAAAAAATCAATAAAAAGGAAAAAAAAATACCCAGAATAAGAAAGCCACCAAATAACCTTCATTGATAATACTGACTCTTCTTATCCTTGAACATGGACTACTTCTCTATTCATTGAGTTGCTTACTTCATCAGAGTTTCAGAGTTTTGTTCATATACACATTGTCTATGTTCTATTAGATTTACATAAGACATAAATATTATTGTGCTTTTATTCCAAATTTTAGTATGCATATACTTTATAGCCTATTTGATAATTCTTTTCTTGAAAAGATTTGAAGAAGTGACTACAAAAATATGCCCAAATCTTATTCCTACAGTTCAGCTGCAAAGAATTTTGGAGGAAGGCAAGTCAGAACACAAATATTATCAGTGCTCCACTGAAGAGTAGACCGCAATTGCCAAAGTTTGATATTCACAGTCATCTACATAAGGCAAAATGTTCTCCTATTCACTAATCATGGAAACACTATGAATGATGGTGACACAGCAGTTCTTCTGGTGGTTGCAGTTACATAATGCATCTTGTCTGAAAGAGGGACTTTGATGTATACTGTCTCTGATTTTTTCTTTCCTATTTTTTTTTCTTTAATTGATTCTAAGCAGACATTCCCCTAGTTGCTATCTTCTCCTCCTGCTCTGCCCAA
The DNA here is from genome assembly GCF_000622305.1 of Nannospalax galili. Lineage (NCBI taxonomy): Eukaryota > Metazoa > Chordata > Mammalia > Rodentia > Spalacidae > Nannospalax > Nannospalax galili. Next base: position 6,267,178 of record NW_008349975.1, on the reverse strand, counting down.
CCTTCTCAGAGACTTTTCTTGAAAGCTGGTCTTTCCTCAGTCTTATGGTGCAGAATCGGTTCTCTTGGACCACGTCTGCTGTTTTTTGTTTGTTTGTTTGTTTGTTTTTTTAATGTTTTTTGAGCAATATTTTCATGTCTATTAGTTTTAAAATGTTTCTTTTTAAAAATAATTTATTATTTTTATTTTGTGAGTATGAGTGTATTACCTGCATGTTTATAAGTGCACCCTTATTATGCAGTTCCCTCCGTGGTCAGAAGAGGATATTGGAGCCCTGTAACTGGAGTTACTTACTGGTTTTTAGCCACTATGCTGATGGTGGGAAAGGAAGCCAAGTCCTCTGAATCAGCAGCCAGTGTTCTTGCCAAGCCATCTCTCCAGCCCTAGTTTAAAAATATTCCTGTAACTAATTAGTAAATACAAACATTTCACTGCTTATTTGACTTCCTTTAATATCTCATAGATATTTCCAATTGTGTATATGCTAACGTGAATTCCTAGAATCTACACTGGAATATTTTATCCCAGTATCAGATGTCTTAATCTGTAGACTTCATTATTCATCGCTAGGTGTGTCAAGCCACTTCCTATATCGATCTCTTTCATAGTCTAAAAGCACCTGGGAACAACAATCTTTCAGATACTTTCAAAAACGTTTACAATAGGGGTTTGAGAGAGACTCAGCGGTAAGAGCATTGGATGCTCTTATAGAGAACACAGGCTTGATTCCTAGCACCAACATAGACGCTAACAACCATCTGCATAGCTATGTATCCAGGGGAACCGTAGCTTTCTTCTAATCTCAATGAGCATTGCACACATGGGTGTACATATATATATATACAAGCATCACTCTCATAATTATAAATATAATTTTTAAAAATTTAAAATATTTAAAATGCAACCAATCCTTTATTGTTGATACGTATGTCTGGGCCATATAACATTTATCATGTTAAACGTTATTATAATACATTTAATTAATGTTCTCACACTTTTTATCATTTCTTCTTCAACATGAACCTAAATTCCAAGAAGAAAAGAATACTCGCCCACTTTAGTTTTTCTTCAGATTTAAGGGTCAAAGTTATAGTAAACAGTAAATAATTTAATAAACTGAATTAACTGGATTTTTTTGGACAGGAAGGTAAGTGACAGAATAAAGAGTTTAATACAAAGCAGAAATTCTATCTTACAAAAAAAAAAGATATTAAAAACTCGGTTTTCTGAAAAATATTTTAAAAACTCAATCAGCTGACATAAACAGCAACAACAACAGCCAACAAGGAGGAAAACCTGCAAATTAGGTATTGTGTATGGACCTAAAATAAGAAGAAAAAATTCAAACATTTAAAAGAGCACTTGTATTAATTTGAAATCCGCTATGGAATTCATTTTTCAAAAATGAAAAAAGCTGAAACTCTCAAAGTAATACATGAAATCTCAAAAGACCAATTACTATAAAATAATTATTAAACTTGTCAGAATATAAGTACTTAATAAAGACAAATCCTCCCAAATTACGTATTTTGTCTAATTTAAAAGATGTATCATTTAAAATATACTCAAACTTTTCAAGAGAATTTAAAAAGATGAATTCTATTTTATAAAACCAGCATTAGATTAGCTTAATTATAAAATAGAATCTATATTTTGGGGATACAATTAAAGTAAAAGTTATGGAGTATTTAATATTCAACATGGCTCCTCTGAATATGGATAAGTCTAATTAAAGATGACTTATAAATTCAGCATTCATAAGTAAAAATACAAGTGACCCAAGTAAAATACAAGAAAAATGCTACAAACCATTTCCATGACAAGAATTCTCTCAGAGTAAATGTATATCAGTAACTGGATTGAAATGCATAAAGAAATATAGAACAGAAAACAACTTTAAGAATGTTCATGATAACATAGTTAAGAATAGCCACATAAATATAAATAAGTCACCTGCCCAATGCATTATATTAAATGTACAAAAAAGAATAAAAATAATAAAAATGAAAAATGTAAATAACTAAACATTTCATTAACAAAAATATATGCTCCTACAACGTGATAGAATTGTAAGAAAGCACTGTTTACTATATCATGAAAAATTGCTCAAATAATAGCATTAAGTGTGATTATATCAGAATGTAGTAAAAATTATCTATTGAAACTTGTGTTAATTAATTAATAGGTCAATGATGGAAGTGGTGATTTAATTGTTTTTATGAGGGGTTTTGGATCTTGTTATATTTTAGGTTGTGATACCCTTCCAAAAATATGATTCCTCAACATGCAATCATTGGATTAAATACATCATTCTTCTAAAGATATTTTGTATGAGAAAGATATTCTAAATATGCACATTGGGTAAATCACAAAAACATTTTCAGAATTTTACTGAAAACTGACTGCCTTCGCTGTTGTCTTGCCCACTGATGATCTTGCATCCCATTCCAATAAGAGGTGCATGCTTTTATCCAAGATCAGTGGGATTAGATATGTTTTAGATTTAACATTTGTTAACATTTTGGAGTCTTTCCATATATGTGAGTTATCTTGGGAAAGGACCATGTCTATGTATGAAATTATTTATTTTTCATATGAATTTGATGTACAGAGTCCTGAAGTAATTTTATGTAATATTATTAATAATTCCATGAAGGGAAATAATTACTCTGTATGGAAATATCTCATTTGTCTTGTCATGTCAGAATGTAAAAAAATTCAAATCATAGCACATAAGGGATTTGGGTATTAAGCATAATTCAGAAATAACAGCAGAAATGTCAGTGTATTGATATGTGCACATTTTCAAAATTTTCCATCTTATACAATTTCATTTCTCTGAAGTCTGCTTAAATCCATTAAAAATGAGCTTTAGAGACAGAACACAAGAATTTCAGCCTTAGTCACATGCTTAAAAAGTTCTGAGGCACAGTTTCTAATTATTTTGTGCTTCCATTTCAAAATAAAAATAATAACAGAAGACATAAAATCAGGGGGTGTAGTAAGGTATCGGTGGAGATCAGGGAGTGAGTCTGGATATGATTAAAATACATTGGATGAAATACTCATAGTATTAATAGAAATAATTTTTAAAGTAAAAAAAAAGTATATAGGAACTGTCTTACAGAGCTGTTGGGAGTTTTAAATGAGAGAATATCTGTAAGGAGCTCCAAATAATAACTAGCATATTATAATGCTTATAAATTAATAATAAACAGATAAAATTATGTTTCAGTCATTCCCAGACTAATACGTTCAAAAGGATACCCTCTTTTGTCCCATTACATGTGTTTTGAAAATAGTATCTCTGGATAAATATAACCCTTTATCTTTTAATTGATATCAGTATAGATCATGATGTCTGAAATACACACACACATTCACAGATGCACAAAGGTTCACACATACAAGTTCCCATAAACACATTCACAGTCACACAGGAAAAACAAGCAGCCCCATGTTTATGTAGGGAATTTAGAGAATGAACGAAGCCGTGTTAGGGAAAGTATGTTTAGAACAAAGACAGAAAGAAAAAAAACAAAAAAACAAAAAAACGAAAAGTTAGGCTTTTCTGAGTAATTGAGGAAAATGGGCTGATTTAATCAGGTTGCATGGCTTCAGCTCCACACGCAAATGGACTACGGAGTGGAAATTCAGGGAAGGGAAAGAATATTTCATTAAACGGGGAGTTATTCTTCTTATCTCTTTAGCATGGCTTAAGATGGTTATTGCATAAAAGAAGGTTGGTTTTAGCCTGAATCAATAACAGTTCAATCATCACAAGAGGAAAGCAGAATCACAGGCTCATTTGCATATCCACAGGATCATGTTGGCTTAAATAAAAGGCCTCGCTGTTCTCTTTTCCAGTTTCCTCCTCTAGGCAGATGCTAAGATTTACAGCTTTCCTGTTCTGGGGTTTTTCTTTTAAACTTTAAAGAATGTATCCTCAAATTTGAGATAAAAATCACTATCCTAAAGTGTTTCTTCCCATACCTTGCTTTCCCGGATTGTCCCAGATTCTCTCAAATTATTCATAAAAGCTTGCTTTTGTTCCCAAAATCAGTTCAACTCTCTGTGCCTAGAAAGCTGTTTTATGATTTACTTTTTTGTTATAGATTCATACGTTTAAAAAACGTTTTATTTACTATTTTTATTTTTTATGTGTATGAGTGAATCACCTGCCTGTACATAAGTGCACCCGTGTTGTGCAATGACCGTGGAGGTCAGAAGAGAGTGTAGACATCAATATATTTTACTCAGTTATATTTGTGTTGTTTGATTCCTCCACTAGTATAGAAGCTAAACGAAAGATACACAGCTGACAACTTGGATGGTCCTGCATATAGAAGCTCTAGTTCCGGTCTACATCATGACTGACAAGAAACAGAGCTCCCACTAGGATCCAGTGCTCATTTCTCTATTAACACAAAAACAAACGTGCTATAGAAAGAGTCAACTCATGAGACTGAGGCAAAAACATTAGAATATAGCCAACCCAAGGGTGAAATTGTTTAAGAAGTTGAACAAGAAGAGATTTAAAAAGAAATTACTGATTTTTTGCCATTTTCATACAATATAGTTTTATAGTATTTAGATCCTCTCTGATCTGCACCTCCCCTCACTGACTGCCACCCAATTAAATATACTTTCATATATATATATCCCACTTCCCCATGTGAATGCTGGGATTTTGTCTGGCTTGAGCTTGCATATGATTTGTGTATGCTGTCACCATTAGTGTGAGTTCATATGAGCAACTGACCAGATATCTGGAGATTGATTCTTTGTGGTCATACATCACCTCTGGCTCTTACAATATTTCTGCCTCCTCTTCTGTAATGATCCCTGAGCCTTGGAAGGCAAAGCTGTGAAATAGATCACCTATTCAGGAACAAGTACTCTGTGGCCTCTTGGTCTCCGCACAATGGCAAATTGTTGGTTTCTGTGTTAATCACCATTTGCTACATAAGGTAATTTCTCAGGTAAGAGTTGAGAGACGATTTTTCCTATGTGTGGAGGTTGCAATAAAGATATGTGGCTTACGGTGAATCATCTCATAGACACTTATCGTCTATGTCTGACCGGCTCTGGACTCCTGTAAGTCTCCATGTATTGCAAAAAGAAGATTCTTTGATGAGGGGGTGAACGGTACCCCTGTCTGTAAATATGAGCCTGCAATTTAGAACAAAGTAAGGAATTACAGTGTTCTAAGGATGTGGCAAAAATAGATCCAATTCCAGATGGAATCTTCCTGGAAATGGAGCTCATTGATACAGTGGAAGGAGGCTGAGAGACAAAATAGAGATATCTACCACAGGATTCAATAAACAATCATTATTATGTGAGTGACTATCTAAATAAAATGCCTTGTACACAAAATTATCCTACTTAGTGAAATCTATATATGAATTTACATGAACACTGGGATGTCATATTTTACATCATTATTATATAACAACAAAACTTTCATAAGTATTTCAACAACAACATATAGACCACTAATTTCCTCACACAGCATATCATGTCATCAAGTACATTTCTCACTTTTTAGTAATTTCCTACTGGCACTAATCAATATTACAAATGTTGTGATTTGTCAGAACAGTTCTCAATCAGATTGGTTACAACTAGAACATGACCTGCCCAGTTTACTTCATCCTGAAACACTTTTCTCTTATGTAAGTTCTGAATAATTTCCTAGAAGTCCCCACCAGGTCTGAGACCCTCTTACCCATGCGTGCGTTCTGGATGGACGGTTTCTTCCCTATCTCCCTGAGATCATTCCCAGAGTCCTCCTAGTTTGATACTCATTATTTGTCTCCAGGTTTGCTTTTGAGAGAATACAGCAAAGAATATATTTTTTAAAATTAAATCATTTGAAGGTGCAATCTATGGATCCTTTACCATTGGCTAATATGTATTATAGAGTCAAATGTTTGAGTTTTTTCAAATAATTTTTTACCAGATATTCAGAAATGACTGCTTGGGAGTATTCAGAATTACTTGCAAAATGTTTTGTTTCTTTGCATTTACACATATGGTAGTGTAGAAAAATCAAAGCTAAAATTTAAAACTGTGTACTGGGTCATGCCTTTCCATCTGTTTCTACTATGATTTAGCACTTAGATTAAGAAATTCATATTAACACAGAGTTTTAAAAAGCAAATACAGCTTCTCTTCCTACAAAAACTTTAAACTTCCGATGCGGATAGATCATTTCAAGTTATTTGAAACTGAAAGGAGCCTGTTAGGTTGGAACCCCATTTAATTAAAATGTGTGTTTAAACACAATCTTGATAAATTGAAAATACTTTTATTTGGGAACTAGTTGATTTCTAGTACCTTTTTTCATTGATAAATTAAAAAAATTCTATATATGAATGTTAAAAAGTTTAAACACATCAAAATATACGTTTATATAATATATGCCATGCCTTAAAATGTATATAGGTGGCATTACTGTATGTTCATTGGTTGAAACTGAAGGCAACATTTTTAATAGCTTAGTAAGTAGAATTATGATCATTAACTGAAACATCACTTCAAAAATATTAAAAGCTAACTGGTCCATTATGACAGTACACCATATTGTCTTTAGTATTTCTTAGAGTCATTCACGTGCAACCGGACTAAGTTTTGCAAACATTTTTTAATGAAATAGGATTAAAAATTGTTTTATTATGTAACTTAATTTGCATTATTTTCATATACTAGAAATGAATATTAAAATAATGCAATGTATAAGAGGTATGCGAAAAACTGTGAACTTATTGCTAATTCAGCTGAGATCTGGGAGCAATATAAATTTAAATAAAATCCTAATTAAATTCAATATGTATCTCTGAGATGATAGAACATTGAAAACCTGTCTGTAATCAACCACCAAAAGTGGGTTTACTCCTCTTATTCCAAATCATTGTTCAACAGATCAAAGAGACTTGGTATATCTTTGATTAAAGACAGAATATTTCACAGATAACTAGTTTACTGTTTGAAGATCTTTTTCAACTTGTAGGTGAATAATTAAAGAAATCTCCATGACATGTATCAATTCTTCATGAAAAGATCCTTAAAATATGAGCAGCATTAAAAACATATTAACAAAAGAATATGATGTTTAACTTTCCTAAATCAAACAGCTTTTATTTACATGTCATATAGTAATGAAATAAATTAATTTGGTTGAAGAATGTTATCAATTTCAGTAGACAAAAAACATTTGTAATACTTTATTTTTCT
>NW_008349975.1:6254444-6259456 GCF_000622305.1 Nannospalax galili | reverse complement strand
ATATTTTACATGAAAAATGTTTATTAGAAGACAGCTCATCCCTAGTTAAAAAAACAAACAAAAAACAAGCTTCTTCTTATGATTTATGTAATCATTACTTGTAATAAACTCCTACTTTGCTTTAGATAACTCATCAGTATGATTATATCATGTAGTAAGTTAGCAATGATAACTCCAGTTCATCAACTGTTCAATATATCCAAAGTGGTCATTTGTACTTCAGAAACAAATTGCATTATTTCACAATCTACAACATAAAATTTTTCATGTAAAATATATTTTGTACAGAAAATACTCCTCCTAGTATTACCCATGATAATTCCTGGTGATGTTCCCTTCAAATTCTTAGTCTCTGAAACAAGAGTCTTTCTATGCTATCAAATCATTGTACAGCACATTGCTGTATACCATATATAGTTTTGCATTTAAAAACTTAAAATTAATTGAACTGAAATGATTTACTTTTAGAAATATGAAATAAAATTGAATCTTTAACAAAGATGAATATTGAGCAGTGAAACAGCTAATTTAAGGTATATGATTCTTCTGAAGCAAAGCTGTTGCTAATTTTCTTATTTTCTAGACACTGGACCTACTTTTCAGACATTTATACACAGTGGAGCCTGATAAAGAAAAAAATTAAAAGTAGTATCTGATTAAATTACATAGTCTACTCTGCAAAAGCACCTTCTACAAACAAAATATGGTGTCAGCATCTGTGGAATTTTAGGACAGGGAAATTTAGAAAATCATACATTGTGGGATACAAAAAATACCATAAAAAATTAAATATGGGTTTATTGTTCATGTAACACTAAACAAATGGGTTGAATACCTTACATGAAAGGTATTCATGGTGGTCTCAGCATTGCAGAGATTTACCTGCCTCTGACTCCCAAAGGCTGGGATTAAAGGCACATGCCACCACACTCAACATGATGCTACTTTTCAAAAATTCATGCTCCATAATGGTGGGGAATGTGACCACTGACTGTCCCGTGTGGAGATAAAAGAGGTGACACTGCATCAGCGAAGAAATCAGCCTACAGAATATCTCAAAAAATCTTAATCATCTTTATAGCCCTGTCTCCACCGGCATGCTCCCAGAACACCCCCCTACACACACACACACGCACTAGAGCCCATATACTTTGTCATCTGTATTAAGGAGGATTCTGAGGATTCTACAATAGTCCTTATGTATTTCCCACCATTTATTTTGTTATTAATATCTTACATTAGCAACATTAATGAGATGATGATGTAACTCTGGGATCATTCCACCTCGTCCAATTTTATTTTCATCCATGTTAGCGTATCTTTCAGCCCTTAATTTATACACTGAATTTTGAACTAATTTCTAGTACTGGAGAATTGGCTCAGTGGTTAAGAACACTGTCTGTTCTTTCAGAAGACCCGGGTTTGAATCCCAACACCCACATGGCAGCTAACAACTGTCTGTAACTCCTTCCAGGGGATCCAACAGCCTCTTTTGTCTTCTATGGGCATTGCATGACTTGGGTGCCCTTACCTACATGCATGCATAAGACTTATGTACATAAAATTAAAATAATAAATATTTTTAAATATCTATTTTAAGTGATTAATTTGCATCAGTCACATTTACAGGTTTTACAACTATATTTACTTATCTTGAATTCTTTTTGTACCTTTCCCCCATATTTTGCCCTCTATGGTTTAATGTAGCATTTTTCTTAGGTACATTTTAGTCATTTAATTTATTTCTTTATATGATATAGACTTAAATTGATATATGTATGAGTAATATGATACTGTTTCTCAAGGTGTGTCTTTACTTTGTGTCTGCATTATCATCTTTTTGTGAGATAACTGACAGTTATGTTTCTATTTGCTTCATCACCCAGCATATTCTTGCTATTAAAGAATCAAATACATTTTACATCAAGTAGTAATAAGAGTAGTATATGGCTTTAATTTAATTTTATTTAATCCTTTACAATGATCTTCTATTAACTGAGTTTTTGAATTAAATATTTTTTCTTGACCCTAAAATGTGACATTTTTATTTATTTATCTATTCATTTTTTTATAAATCTTTTATTAATTTTTCTTATATTTGTGTATGAATATATTTCTTGTATGTAAGTGCTCATATCATGCAGTGTCCACAGAGGTTGGAAGTGTTGGATTCCCCTAGAATTGGATTTATAGACATCTGCTAAACACCATGTGGGTGCTGTGAATTGGATCTGAGTCCTCTGCAAGAGCAGCCAGCACTTTTAACCACTGAGCCATCTTTTCAGCCCTGTAATATTTTTACTAACCAAGTTAAGTGAAAATCAAAACCATAATTAAATATGATTCTCACATAGGCCTAGCAGAATGGTACTAGAAAACAACAGAAGGTAACACCATTGGCTAAATTGATGAGAGCCTGGAATGCTTCACATTGCAAGTAAATAATGTTGCTGCCATATGAAGTGTTGTAATTGTTTATCAAATCAGACAACAACGGGAGCTTTTTAGTCTTGTTATTGCTGGTTGCTATACAAACACACTTTAGAAGAAGCCATTGATAAATAGTAAGTATTTATTTCTCATCTTTATGGAAACAAGGAAGAGTGAGATCAAGATATAAAATGCCATATGCAGTGATGGGTATTTGACATGTGTAACAGCTCCCATAAAACATACAAAAAGTTGACTCACTCTTCTCACATGGAAGGCAGCAAAAGGAAAGCAGATGTTTTCACTATCTTTAATAAAAGTAGTACTCCTATTCATGAGAAATTAACAGAATGTTTACCCTCTTAATACCAACACCTTGCTATTTAATTTTCAACATGTGGAATAGGAAGGTCACATATAATCAAAATATAAGGTATGTTATTCAAGCTCTGTGTATATTCACAAAGTAAAGTGAAAGAGAAGAAGAAGCTCAAGAAGATTGTTCTCATCAGCACAATGCCCACAGGTATCGACAGGAAGAAGTGACCCACCTACTCGTGGAAAGACAGAATTATAAACCAAATGCTATACTTACAAGTCAAATAGTATTGTGCAATACTTAACAAAAGAATTTTTGAGGAAGGCAGGGTGGCTCACATTTGTAATCCTCATAACTAGGATGCTGAAACAGGAGGATTCACATGAGTTCAAGGCAGCCTTCTGCTACTTAGTGATTCATGGTAATTTCAATCCTGAGTTATAGAGTGAAATCCTGCCTCAAATAAATAAAATATAAAGAGAAAAAGAGAAAAGGGGGTAGGGAGAAATAAAGAAGGAAAGGAGAGAGATAATAGGAAAGAAGGGAAAGAAAGAAAGGAAGAAAGAAAGGAAGGAAGGAAGGAGGGAAAGAAGGAGGGAGGGAGGGAGGGAAGGAAGGAAGGAAGGAAAAACAAAGAACTCTTACATTTTTTGAGCAGGCACATTTGCAATGTCATAGATGCATCTTGAAGACATAGTACAAAATACAAGATCTAAAGGTGAAGTGGTAGGTAAAGAATGTAATATGAAAACGGAAGAAAGGAATACTAGGAGAGAAAAGGATTAAAAGTGATTGCATAGGAAGATGAAGAAAGGTATGTGTGGGGGCAGGCAGGGGATGGTTAATCCAAACAAGAACATAGACATACGAAAAACTCATACAAAAATATACTATTTTAAAATACATAAAAATAGTGGGGTTTTTTGTTTTTGTTTTTTAAAAAGGACCTAGCATGGCAGTACTCTGATAGGTGACTAACAGCACTCCAAGGTTCTCAAATGCAAATATCAGTTGCAGCTGAGGACTACCTCCCCATAAGCTGTTGGCCAAGGAGGAACTTCCATTGCTTTTAGATACCCAATGAAGATATAAAATATGTCCGTATTGGTGAAGAAACCACACATTGTAAATACGGGGCATAGGAAACAAAGCTGAAACTGAGCTGGAAGTTTCCTCCATGCTTGCTAACATTCATAGTGCAAGACAGTGATGTGAAGGCTCTTGGGATAAAAAGCCATCCGTATTCATACCCAACCGTAAACTTTACACGCTGTAATTCTGAACTGCCTGTCAACATATGTCCTCTTATACAATAATGGCATTAATATTCTGGGGGTATCCAACCACTTCATGATTGGGCTTGAGCGCTGCTCCACAGCATGTATACATGACTTTTTTCTAGAGAACTGCTCAAAATCCTATGGCTTGTGCAGATTACAAATCCTAGAGAAGAACCTACTACTGATGTACTAATGAACATTAGCCAAGCAACTCCCTAAACCTTTATGTTTAGTGCCACTCTCACTGTTTATCAGAGAAGCCTCTTTTGTCAGTGTGCACTGATATAACTGAGGGCTCATAAGCAGTCAGTTTTGAGAATAAATGACTGCTGAATGCTTGACCTTAAATGGGATATCTATGCCATCCCCTCTATGGCCTACAGAGCATCTCAGAAGAGAGCATGAAGAGCCTTGGGAGCCAAAGAATGGGGAGGTGAGGTAAGATGGAGACTGTCACTTCTATATGATATTGGCACATGAATGTTGTAATCATGAACATATAGCATGAGAGAGAAGCAAGGGAGAAAGGGTGGGAAGGAAGGAGGAAGAAAAGGAAAGACAGAGGGAGAAAGGGAGGGAAGGACCAATAAAAGAACATAAAAGGGGAACTAGTTGGGAAGAAGGGGATCAGCAGAGAAAGAGCAGCATGAGAGAGGGAATGGGAGGGGAATAGAATCACAGTACTTTGTACACAAGGCTTATAGTCCCAGAAAATCAAAAGTAAGACAAATCCCTGAGTGTCCTTGTATGAACCATCCAATTGAATCAAATTCTTTCAGATGAAAGACAAAATTGTGGTTTCCAGGAACTAAAAAACAGTAAACGTTTAAAGGATATATAGTTTCATATCAAGAAAAAGAAACATTTCTGAAGATAGAAGGAAATAATTTTTCACAGAAATGTGAATTAATGCTTTTAACCATACATTTATTAATATATAAAATGTTAAATTTTATATCATCACACAAACTTTACTGAAAAAA
>NW_008349975.1:6235082-6253746 GCF_000622305.1 Nannospalax galili | reverse complement strand
AAGAATATTTATTCTTTGCTTCTCTCAAAGAGTTTCCTCCAAAATAAGGCATTTATTGTAACTTCCTCCAATGTAACCCTCTAGGCTCCTCTGTTAATTGCCAAATTCTGATAATTTTATTTAAAAAGTTTCAGATGTAAAGATCCTCAGAAACCTTGGGTTAACACGCATAAAGTTTAAAATCACTTCCTGGTAATTACAGAACTGCAATTAGACCATGATTTTAGCAACTTTTCTGAGACAAGAACTCTGTTCCGGATGGTTAAATACCTTATTCCAAAACACAGCCGCTTCATTTTGTCTGGTGAAATGTTAAATTCTTGATTTTTTTCCCCAAATCATACCAGATTATGCGTATATGCATATATACAGTTGCACCAGGTTGCTGGTTTCATTCAGTACCTTAGCCCTAATGTTCTCTTACTGAAATTCTGATTATATGCATCCCTAATATTTCAGCAATTTTATTTTACAGGTATAGAATAATTCTACCACATGACCTTTAAGGAGTCATTTATATCAATGAAGTGAGCCATTTTCTATAAAAAGAAAAACGAAGCTAAGAAGTTTTAGTCAAATTATTTCAAAGGAGTCATATGTATCACTTGCTTAGTGTATTACAGTTAGAATAAAATATGAGTCCATTATGGGCCTTACATTCTTGGCTTCGGTTTTGCTTGGTATCTGGCTGTTAGCCAAATCTACATTGCTTCAGACAGTTTCAGGTTTGGCCACTGGCTTCCTAAACTGTGGGTAGTGATCTCTTACTGGATCCCATAAACTGAATATGGAGGGGGGTGTTGGAAAAAAGTTTGGCCAAAGAAAATATTTCTGAATATACAATGATCAAAAATTACTTCCAAATCAAGCAGGTATCGGACTCAAGTTGTTCCTGGCAGCTCTTGCCTGTTCTGCATCACCCACCTTGACTGCTGCCTTGGCTACGGACCTAAAATTTGACAGACATTGTGTGTGCTGTCTTCTTCTGCAACTCCAATAAGGTGCTTTCTGAAGCACATCGTCCTAGACTTAAGAATATTGTCTGCTATGAATTAATGTTTTCACTACAAAATAATGCTTTCTGCCCTTATAAAAACATAATGCTCTAATTTCAGAAGGAAATAAATATTTTAATATTTTACTCTTATCAATGTTAAGTGTGCAAGCATCAAATTATCATGTCTTGGATTGCATTGTATTACAGTGTTTAATTTTAAAAACCATCATTTGAATTTCTGACCTGAGTCTCAGAAATAATTCCTGTATGAATTTTGGCTGAGGATTAAAATAGAATTTCAAAACTTTAGAAATTTACCTAAACATTCTTTTGCAATTTGGTGCTATACTTTTATACAAAGCACTATTCTCAGCATGAGTGATTATAAAACAAAGATAGTGAACTCCTTTGAAATGCCTTGCAGATGGTCTATGTCCTATAGTAACACAAATTCAGTCAAGGTTTAATTCCTTATGAAAAAATGAACAATCACATTCATCTCACTACCATATAAGGTTTGTAAAATCATATGTATATCAAAATAGTTGTCTTAAAGCTAATTTATTTATTATCAGCAAGTGTTTGTGTATTTGTTTTAATACTATATGTCCCAAAGTCACATTAAAATTCTGGAGTAAAGACAGTAGTTTAGGCAACAAGACACATACTGTTAAGTAACCTGATCCTGTCAGTTTAGCTGCAGTTCATGGAATTTCTCTATAGCTATAGGATACAGCAAGATTTGCAGAGTGCAGGAGTCTGGTTCTTGAGACAGTTGCTTTTTTGTAGAACTGACTTTCTAACAATGAGTTAAATTGTCACAGAAATGACATAAAGTAGGCTTAATTTTAGCAACTTGACAATTTTAAGAATGAAAACTTGTCATACTTTATTGGTAGACTGGGAACCTTAAAACAATTCAGACAGATTGATGGGCATATAAAGAAGGAAAGTAACAAGGATAATTTTGAAAAGGAATATGTGCTGCTATATAGGAAAACATCACAATTAATAAATTATGTTTATTTCTCCATAATTATTGTGTTGCTTGAAATATCTTGGATACTCGCTTACATTTTCAGTTTTGTTTCCCTTGAGTTACGCATCTGGTGAGTTAGTTTTTGGCAAAGCTGTTACTGGACATACAGGTGAAGACTAAATATAATGTCATACATTTAAATTTTGAGTTTAGGGGGCTGGAGAATTGGCTCAGCGGTTAAGAACACTGATTGTTCTTGCAGAAGACCTGGGTTCGAATCCCAGCACCCACATGGCAGTTAACAACTGTCTGTAACTCCAGTTCTAGAGGATCTGACAGCCTCTGCGGGCATTACACGACACAGGTGCACTTACCTACATGCAGGCAATACATGCATACATATAAAATAAAAATAATAAAGAAAATTTTTTTTAAATTATGACTTTAGTCAAAAATAATAACATCTTCATAAGGCCTTGAACTTAAGCCATTTTCACTTTTCATTTATCTATGGCCTTCTAAACAGATGATTAAAAGAGAGACAACCACCTTAGTATTGATTCAGGTTTTTATATTGCAAATGTTACTAGACTAAATGCTACATTTCTTCAGTTGTGGTCTCATAATTTATGTTTCATTTACAAGGTCAAAAATTCAACTAAATGTAGTTCATGATTCAGTCAGTATCTAAATATTAACCAAATATTAGGGTGTGTGGGCAGGACTATATAGATTATATTCCAGGGGCCTAGGAAATGTTCCAGGTGATAAAGGACCTGAGTTCAGATCTCCAGTACCATTATAAAAAGCTTGGCATGGCAGTTTGTGCCTGTAACTCCTTGTAGGAGAGTGAAGATAGTTGAATCTCTGAAGCTCATTGGCCAGTCTACAAGGACATGCACACAGCATACATACACACACACATAGTAATGCGTGCATATGCACACACACACACACACACACACACAGACAGACAAAAGATAAAACAAATAATATAAACTGGATTTGAAAATCCCAAATGACTTTGATAATATCTTACTCAGACTAAGGGAATCCTTTCAATAGAGGAGTCGGTACAGCTGTGCTTGAATTCTTTAACATATTTACTCAGAGAAAGACCTGTGTATTTACCTCTCTCTCAGTTTCTAAAATCTTTTAGGAATAGTCGGTGTTTTGATAAAGAACTATATTTTTTTTACTATTTAAAATCATTTTTGTTCTCATAATTTGTTAACAGTTTGAACATGCAAGTTAAACCTCTAGTATTTACAGATCTAAATTTATTCACATTTGAAAAAAGTGACTGAGAACTAAACATTGCTAATGATGGTGGTGGTGGTAGAACATCAAGTGCTAATGATCTTTTCTCTTTTTTGCTGAAAATATTAGAAAGATTATGGAATTATCCATAGACTTTTGTTCTTCCAAATTTTGCTTTTCCTTGCCTTAATCAACCAAGGCCCATCTGTGGATTCACACTTTGCCTAATCAATATGAGAAAGAAGCAGGTGTGAATCTGCAGACTGGAAACTAGAGTAAGAAAAGATTGATGTGCTGATTTGTTTTTGTATACCTGCCCAAAAGCTGAGGGATGAGTGTAATCTAATGATCATAAATAATAAACACTTTCATCAGCTTGGAAGGGAGAGCAAATGGAGAGAGTTTCCATCCGAGGGAGGGGAACCAGCTGTTGCTATTTCCATTGAATAGAGTTACAGCAAAGCCTTTTCCAACCCATCCAAGAAGTCCGAAGGACAAGGAGTCGATGTCCCTTCCAAAAGCTTTCCTAAGTCAAACAAAATTTAATTGTTTTTTTCTCTCATATACATAGAAATTTGACGGTACATTTATTGTTTGAGGGAACAGATATTTCTTAGAAATTTATCAAAATCTCTCCCACTCTCCTTTAAAATGTTTAACAATTCTCACTTTTTCCTTTACTTTGTATGAAGAGATGCTGAATTCAAGCTTTCTTCTTCCTTCCCATAACACTAAATTACAAGTTATTAATACTATTCTATACATTCCTAAGTAAATATTGAAAGAAACTCTTTGAATTATTTTGATTATTGGTTATTGGTGATATCAAATATAACAATCCTTTTAGAATTATTAAATAGTGTGCTCAGTTGGTGTAGTATGAAGTCCTTAAAACATATTTCCCATGTATATCCTTGATTGGTCATTATAGAAAGTATTGGAATACAGTGAGGTATGTGTTATTGCAACCACTTAACATTAAGTAAAAAGAAAAGTCATGTGGGAAATTAATTCTAAAGTATATGCAATATAACTCACCTGAGTCTGTATTTACATATCCTATTTTGCTTTTTCTTATGATGTATATTTTCCTAAATATACACTTAGCATTCATGCATTGTATCAGATTCTCATTTTCCCTTAAAAATGGTAGTCTTATATTTTCCTTTGCAGATAAAGATCTAGGGAACTAACTGTACCTTATAATTTTTAATAATATTTACATATTCATAAGCATTTCATTGAGAAGTGATAAACTATTACTTCATTCAAATAAAAACCAATTTCCTGGTGGAGTATGCACAAATATTGAAATACATTACAATTAACGATATGTTAGTATTTCTGCAGCTTATATTTATACTTGTTTCAGTACAGCTACTGAAATGAAACTGGTTACTTTTGAATAAGCTGCAATAAAAACGTATTTTTTATGAACTTTCCTCAAACTAACTATACAATTTTAGGGTAATAATATTAGCCTTAAATCTTAAGTTCAACTCATTCAATGTTAGAATATGAACAAAAACAAGAATCAAATATATATTTGGATCAAAAGGGAACTATAATTTTGAAAGTCACCTAGCTTCAAAAAGAAATCTTAAATCTTAGCATTATGATCTACCTCTGCTGTTGAAATAAATGGCATTCCTGAAAATCAGATGCCACTACAACATACATGAATCAGCCAGGAATAAAAAATGGACAGAAATTTCCTGTCTTCACTTGTCAGTAAATCAAGCATGTCATTTAATTTAATACTCTCTGCTGTCCCAGCTCACAGTCCAGCCTGGGTCTCTGGGATTCTTTCCCACCCTAAATGTGCAGACCCTGAACTCTATCCCTGAGTTTCCACTGTGCCCCCAGCATCATAGTTCT
Source organism: Nannospalax galili (assembly GCF_000622305.1). NCBI lineage: Eukaryota > Metazoa > Chordata > Mammalia > Rodentia > Spalacidae > Nannospalax > Nannospalax galili. The sequence continues at coordinate 6,248,632 of NW_008349975.1, read as the reverse complement.
CAGACTTACTCTGGTCATGGAGATTCTGTCTCATCTGGGATCTGCACATCCCTCCAGTTTGGCCAGGTGAATCACTCTCCATCATCTCAGCTCTCAAGCCAGCTGGAATGTTTCCCATGCCTCTTCTCTGCCTAAGACTTTCAGCCCTGAACTCCATCCCTGAGACCTCCCTGCACCTAGTCATCCGAGCTCTGTGCACCCCAGACCTACAAGATTCTGCCCTAACCTACCAGCCAACTTGTTCCCTTAGCAGCCCCAATCCCACCCTGCTAATCCAGGACCCCGTAGACTCAATCCTAGAAACTCAATTAAAAAGTTATATCTGTCTCTAACTTAATTGAGATCACTTATTCTACCCCACTTGCAGAGCATCATAAAGTGCCCCCAAAACTGAACACCAAGCACTAAGTCATAGTGTTGGGAAAACAACAAACAGGACACAAAGAAACATCCAACAGAGATGTGATTACTTACTCATACCAAGAAACAGCACCGCATAACAGATGTCTAGGTTTGTCTCATTGAGAAAACCCAAACAAAATGAATAACGAACATACTATCCCTATTAAAGAACTTTACAACTCCATTTTAATTTTCCAGAGATTGAAAATATAGTGCATGCATAAGAGAATGATTTCAAAGGAGCAATTATAAATATGTTCAAGGAAGTCAAATAGGACATGAATAAAAATCTGAATGTGGGTGTTAAAATATAAACAAATATATGAATTAAATAACTAAAAGATGTCTAAACATTAAATAAGAATTCAATAAAGAGATTTTCTGAAGAAAAGCCAATCTGAAATAAAATTTGAAATAAAAAGAAAGCTTACAGGAAAGAAGGGAAAGGGGAGTAGAGGAAATGAAACAGAGATATCGGATCGTGAATGCAATCTTGGGGCTGTAGGATCACTCAGAGAAGATGTAAAATCTAAAATAAATCTAAGAGAATATGAATGACTGCTGGGACACTGTAAATTCACCAAACCTTTGTTGTATGGACTTGTCCTGGGTCTGGCAAACTAGACTAGCAAGCAATGGATAGACGCCTTCTTCTCAAGTTGGGATTCACCAGTTTTCTCCAATCACCAAAAAGGAACTTTCCATATGAGGGGAGGGGCAGAGAGGGGCAGCCATGCCTTCTATCCAATCAGCTGGCTTGAGGGATACATGGATAGGAACAGGGGAAGCCAGAGCGAGGGAAATGCCTTCTTCATCATGGAGAGCTGTGGTGGGAGGTGGGGGTGGGGTGGCGTGTGTGGTGGGGTGGGGCTCACAGTGTCCCCGACACAATGCAGAGGGAAGCTCACTGTGCCCACATTTTTTAAAAGTAAACCCGCTGATCTATATGGAAACCCAATAAATTCTTTCCTTCCCCAAACTGTAATTTGGAACAATTATATCATGTTTATTTTAAGGATGGTGGGAGGAGGGGGCTTGACTGTGTTTGGGTCCCCCAGAAGTAATTTTAGCAAGAATTGACTTAGTCAAGCAGGATATGAGAAAACCTAGGATGCGTTTGGGATAATCAGTTGTGTCTCTGATATGAGGAAACAGATTAACAACTGAAGCAAAGTTTGGTGAGGGGAGTGTGTGGGCAGAGGAAATACTGACATGGTGGACTATCCCCATAGGCCTCGTGGAGGTAGCTACAGTGTCATGGATAACGCAGTGAGTTCTGAAAAATGTAACTAAGGTGAGACCACCTAAGTGGGGGAGGTCAGTGGGGTAAGTCCCAGAATAGCAATCTTCTTGTAAATGGCATAAAAAAAATCATGTCTACTTAACTGGTGGGGTCTTCTATGTGAGCATGTAGATGCTTTAAGGACTATGGAAGTTGTAGAGCAAACTTTGAAAGCCCTCAGAGTAGCATAAGAGGGGCATAAGTTTCAGTAATTGGCTGAGATGTTGCTTGCATAATAAAGGATCTGTCCCAGGCAGAGACCATAGACTGGAGGGAGACTGAAAATGTAAAAGAGGAATTGCAGCAAGAAAGAGAAGAGAGGCTGCTCTCTTCAGCACTGGCCTCTGGCATTGCCAGTGAAATGCATAAGAGAAAGAGAGATGGAGATTTTAGCCTTAATTTTTTTTTTCTTTTTTACAGCTAGGGGAACATAAAGGGAAGAGAGCCCAGATTAGATCCATAACAAAAGACTTAACCTGGAAGCCCAAAACATGGACCCCATAGGAGAAGGCAGATAGTGAAAAGGAAGGGAACATCCTAGAAAAAGTTAAAAATGCCCCTCAGGCTCAACCTTTAATACAAAGAAAGGAAAAAATCCATGTTTCAACATGCTGACACAGGCCTTAATAATGGTCAGGTATGAGAAACTAGCGCCATCAGAGAATACTCCACACTGGAGCTGTTGAAACTAAGGAAGATTTTCAAACAAGCACTGAGAGTCCCATGACCAGCCTTGTTAGACTATGGGACATGGGAGCAAATCATATTATTTTAAGTGCTACAGAAGCATCAAAATTAAGCAATATAATCACTCATCCCTCCTTAGCACATAGGCTGCATAAGCTGAGGCAGTACCAAGGGAAACAGTCCCCGATGGGCTGGCTTGTACAAAACATTAGTGATACTTAGTCATCACCGGTGGAGGGTCTCATGAATATGAGGGGCTGGAGGACCATAGACGAGGGACAGGAATTACTGAACTAGGTATGATAAAAGCAATGTATGATGCCTAGTTCACTGGACCAGATAGGACTGTATTCAGCAGAATTTTAAAGAAAAACTTGATTCTGCAGAAACTGTGAAATTGGTATGGAGCTTTAATTGCTTTGCTGAGTCCTTTAGTGAGGCAGGATCTATATAAAGTAGGAGAGGCTTTGGAAGATCTAAGTAACTTAGATAAGCAAGTAAAATGTCTCCATAGAACAGAACAAGCTAAAAGAGATATAAAGAAGACAAAACCAAGAACAAGATCCATTTGGGTTACTCAATGTCAAATTTGGCAAGAATGTGTCTAGCCCAAGTTCCCAGGGAAAAAATTGATGAAAAGCCAAATTATGTGCTAAGGAGCATCTGGAAGGCTTTAAAACCTGAGGAACAGTTCACAAAAGGCAAACAGAAGATAAAAACTGTCTAGGGATAGATAAGGACCCCCTAAGATTAAACTGGATACATTTCTTTCCTGGGAAATGTTATGCTATGCGTGGTGGTAGTTTGTCCAGCCAGGACCCCCCAGCAGCCAGATGTTCTCAATGAGGAGAAAATAGATATGGTTAGAGCCAGGAGGGGACCCAGGGCCTACCTGACCTGGAGAACCAACAGTTGCAGCAGGGGCAAGAGGGGCCCTATTCCTCCTTGGCCCTGTGCAGGGTCAGGCAAGTTGAACCTGCCCTAATGAGTTTATCAAAGATACTAAAATTCAGGAAAACTCCATGAAAAATTGGAGGATATGGAATGACTCTAGAAAGGTAAAGATAGTAAGGACTTAACTAAACAGATGTCTCTCATCCATGCTATTGCAACCAACACAGATCTGTTGTGAGAACAATGAATCCAAATGGATAAAATCTTTCCATGCTGTGTTAGATCATTTTATGATTGATTTAGTATATAATGTTAATCTCTGAGTGTTTTACAGATGTCAAACCCATTTTAGAAATATCAATTGCACCTGAAGAAATAAAGGACAGGTATAGCTGTAAAAATTCTTGGGAGCTTTATGGTCAGATAAAGCACAAGTATAGCCACCATGATGGTTGGGAAAAGTGTACAACACCCTGGGTCTGTAGATGCCAAATAGTAAACAAGTATTTTGTGGAAATAAAAATAGAGGCTGCCCCGAACTGTAACACTGTCAAATAAAAATTACAGTATTAGAGGTGGGTTACTTCCCATGAGCTGTTGGCTAGCGAGGCCCTGGAGGTCCTCAAATTGATAAAGGCTATTGTCATTACTGTTGGTTGCACATCAGAAAAACCTTATTGCTGAGGTTCCTACATGATGAGGGCATGGGAAAGGAAGAGATGAAGATGAGACTAAGCTGAAAACTCTCTTCCACCAGATGGCCTCTGGTCATAGCACCAGAAAACACTTGGCAGAATCATTACATGAGAATAGTCCCCAAAATTTCTGCTTAATGACATACCACCACGTGCTGCACTATGACATACCTAGAAAGATGTGCCTGCTGGTGCAATAATGACTTGACTAATATATGCACAGCTTTCTGATTGGATTTAGGCCCACTCCTTGGGGAGGAACACACATTTGGTTCTTCACATCAGGATAACCCCCAATGGCAGGGGAATTATAGTCCCCAGTGGGGGAGCCACTAAATTGATTGGTTAAATGGATGTAGCATTCTTGCTAAGTTATTTTCTAAGCACTTATCTTTACACCCATAGGTTAGATTATTTCCGCAGACAATGTTCATTTCTTCCTTTCAGTGTTCCTGCTTCTTTTTATTTGTCTTATAGTAGGAAGAAATCAACTGAGATGAATCAACAGCCATGTCTTGGAAACAAATGATGAAGTGTTCAGCATCTCACCACAGCATCTCACCAACTGTTCAGCATCTCACCACAGTGGAGGAATTGTACCCAATTGCACCAATGTCACCCTCTCCAAGGCTCAGGGACTTTTGAGGAAAAGACTGGCAGAAATAATGTAAGAGAAGGAGGAAGGGGTAGTGTTATATGGACTTGTCCTCTGCCTGTCAAGCTAGACTGGCAAGCAGTGGATGGATGCCTTCTTCTCAGGCTGGCATTCACCTGCTTGCTCGAATCATCACAAAGGACCTTTCTCCAATCATCACAAAGGACAGAGAAGGTGAGTCATACCTTCCATCCAACCAAGTGTCCTGAGTGTTACATGGAGGAGTGACTAAGGATAGGGACAGAAGAAGCCAGAGAAGAATGAGCTTCACCATTTTGGGCAGCTAACAGGAGGTCATGAGGTCCATGCTGCAATGTAGAGGGAAGCACACCTGTGCCCACACTTCTGCATATAACTCACTCATGCACTGATCTGTATGGAAGCCCACTAAATTCTTTGGATCCACAAACTTTGTTTTGGAGAATTTATGCTTTTGTATTAAGAATGGTGGGATGAGGAGTCAGATGGTGTTTTCACCCCCAGAAATAATTTTAGCAAAACCTATGAATCATGGCATAGAAGAAGCAGAAGAAACCCAGGTCGAAGAATAGCAGACATCTTTAATAAAATCATAGAAGAAACTTTCCCAAAACTAGGGAGATACCTATCAAGGCACAAGATACAAGTAAAGAACACCAAGTAGACAGAACCAGAAAAGAAACATGTCATGACATAGAACAGTCAAAACACTATATGTACACAACAACAGCAACAAAAGGAATTGAAAGTTTTGAGAGAAAGTTCAAGTCACACATAAATGCAGGCCCATCAGAAAAACAACTGGCTTTTCAATGGAGACTATGAAGACAGAAGAGCATGGATCAAGATCAGACAAGTCATGAATGAACACAGATTCCATCCCAAACTACTATACCAGAACATCAGTTGTAATTGAAGAAGAAATAAAATTTTCCATGACAAAACCAAAAGCAGTTCTACAGAGAATATTTTACGAAGCATTTCTGTCAGAAGAGAAGATTAAACACTCTCAAGAGCACACAACAAATAAATAAATTTTTCCAGAACAATCAAACGCAAGACATCTAGAAAACAGCATTACAACAACAACATAGTAGGAATTATTAAATATTGATCAATAAAAATCTTCAGTATTAGTGGTCACATCTCCTCACTAGAAAGGTTTAAGGGGATTAGAAAATAGGAATGTGCTGTCTCTAAGAAACACACTGAACCAACAGTAATTGACAGCACCTTTGATTAAAGAATGAAAAAATGTTCCAAGCAAAAAGACTTAAGAAACAAGCAGGTGTAACTCTTTGAATATCTGACAAATTAGACTTAAACTAAAAGTACTCAGAAGCAATGGGGGGGGTGTCATTTCATACTCATTAAAGGAAAAACAGACCTGCTAAACTTATATGCTTCTGTGGGTACCCCTAAATAGCTGATCTGGAGCCATCAGTTCCCTCAAAATAAACCTGAGAGAACCTGAACCCTCACCAACCAGCTTTACATAACCAATAAAGAAAGGATCTAGGCACCCAGATAACACAAGCAGAACATATTTCTACCTAATTCTCATATCGAAATTATAAACAACAAAAGAAATCCACATGCCAAAACCACAACAAAAGAATAATAAAATGGTAAGCCAAAGCACTATTTCCCCAACAAACCCCACCAATCCTGTAGAAGAGTTCTAAAAGGAGAACCCACTAATGATAACCCAGGACAATGAATTTAAAAAAGAATCATAAACATGATCAAGTTTTCAACAAATTTAAAGAACTTATGAAGATACAAATCAAAGAGCTAAAAGAAGATAGGGATAAACTTCTGAATGAATTCACAAAAGAGAAACAGAGAAGAAAACTCAGGCAGAAATGAAGAAGGAAGTGCAAAACTCAATAAAACGGGAAAGTCTCACCTCTAGAATGAATGAAGTGGAAAACAGAATATCAACACTGGAGGATAAAGTTGAAGAATTAGACAACTCAAGTAAAGAGTATGGAAAATTTTAAAAAACACAGGAATAGAATATGCAAGAGATGTGGGACACTATGAAAAGACCAAATCTACAGACCATAGAAATAGAGGAAGGAGAAGAATTTCACGTTAATGGTGTTGACCAGATCTTAAACAAGATTGTAAAAGAGAATTACCTGAAATTAAGGAAAGACATTCCCATACAAATACAGGAAGAACATAGAATACCAAATAGACAGGATCAGACAAGAAACTCCCCATGACATATCATAGTAAAAACACTAAATGTATAGAACAAAGAGAGAATACTGAAAGCAGCAAAAGAAAAACAAGTCACAATGGAAAGCCTACCAGAATTACAGCTGACTTATCAATGCAAACCTTTAAAGCCAGAAGAGCCTAGACCAAGGTATTTCCAATTCTACATGACAATACATGCCAGCCCAGAATACTATACCCAGAAAAAAATGTCTATTATAGTTGAGGGGGAAAGAAAAATCTTCCATGATATAAATAGTCTGAAAGAATACACTTCCACAAAACCAGACTTCCAAAGAATACTTGTTGCAATACAGAAAGAAGAGAGAGAAACAACTATACCCTAGGGGCAATGAAAGAAAATAAACAAAGATATAATCTAAAAAAACACAAAATTACACAGAGAACACAAACAGCAATCAAAATGATGGCAACCAATACACACCTTTCAATAATAACCTTAAATATCAATGGACTGAACTCCCCAGTCGAAAGACACAGGCTAAGTGAATGGATTGAGAAACAAAATCCATCTCTTTGCTGTCTGCAAGAAATCCATCTTACCTTCAAAGACAGGCACTACCTTAAGGTAAAAGATGGAAAAGAATATTCCAAGCAAATGACACTAAAAAAACAAGCAGGGTTTGTAATTCTAAAATCTGACAAAATAGACTTCAAAGTAAAACTAATCATAAGAGGTAAGGAGCATCACTTCTTTCTGAACAAAGGCACAGTTAACCAAGAAGATACTACAATCCTTAGCATATATGGACCAAATTCTGGTGCACCCAAATTCATAAAAACAACACTACAGAACTTTAAGACACAGAATAACCCCAAATCAGTAATTGTGGGGGACTTCAATACCCGACTGCCTCCATTAGACAGGTCAACTGGACAAAGAATAAACAGAGAGACAACTAAATTAAATAATACCATACATCAAACGGACCTAACAGACATTTTTCAATGATTCCACCCAAATACCAAAGAACACACTTTCTACTTAGTACCTCATAGAACTTTTTTAAAGACTGACCACATACTGGGCCACAAAACAAACCTCATAAAGTACAAAAATATTTGCAGTAATCCCAAATACAAAAAATTGAAGTAATCCCACGCATTCTATCAGACCACAAAGCAATAAAGCTCAAAATCAACACAGGAAGAAGCCCTAGTCACTACACGAACTTGTGGCGATTGAACAAGACACTCTTAAACAATGAGTGGGACGAAGCCCTAGTCACTACACAAACTCATGGCGATTGAACAACATACTCCTAAACAATGAGTGGGTCAAAGGAGAAATTAAGAAATAAAAGAATCCTGGAATTCAATGAAAAGGACAATACAACACAACACAACCTCTGGGACACATTAAAAGCAGTCCTAAGAGAGAAGTTTATAGCTCTAAGTGCCTATATTAAAAAATTGGAAAGAGCCCAAATAAATGACCTAACACTGCAACTCAAGGCACTGGAAAGGAAAGAACAAATGAAACCCAAACCCAGTAGAAGAGAAGAAGTAGCAAAAATCAGAGCAGAAATTAATGAAATAGAAACAAAGAAAACAATACAAAGAATCAATGTATCTAATAGGTGGTTCTTTGAAAAGATAAACAAGATAGAAAGACCCTTAGTTTAGTTAACCAAAAGAAAGAGCAAATCCAAACCAACAAAATCAAAGATGGAAGGGGAAATATCCCAACAAACACCCAAAAGATCCAAACCATTATAAGGGAATATTTTAAAAACCTATATCCTACTAAATCTGAAAGTCTAAAAAAAATGGACGGATATCTGAAATCATGGGAATGTCCAAAGTTAAACCAAGATGAAATCAAGAGTTTAAACAGACCTATAACATACAAGAAAATTGAAACAGTAATACAAAGCCTCCCAACTAATAAAAGCCCAGGCCCAGATGGATTTACAGCAGAATTCTATCAGACATTTAAAGAAGACCTAGAACCAATACTGCTTAAATTATACAAAATGATAGAAACAGAGGGAGACCTCCCATATTCCTTCTATGAAGCCAGCATAACTCTATGAACCCAAACCAGGTAAAGACACAACCAAAAAACTAAACTATAGACCCATATCCTTAATGAGCATAGATGCAAAAATTCACGAAATACTTGCAAACTGCATACAGACACACAACAAAAAGATCATTCACCATGATTAAGTAGACTTTATCCCAGAGAAGCAGGGATAGTTCAATACATGCAAGTCAATAAATGTCATTAATCATATAAATGGACTCAAAGACAAAAACCACATTGTCATCTTAACAGATGCAGAAAAGGCTTTTGACAAATTTCAGCATGAATTTATGTTCAAAGTCCTAGAGGGAATTGGATTGGAGGGATCATACCTCAACATAATTAAAACATTATACAACAAACCCACAGCCAGTATCATTCTAAATGGAGAAAAACTGGAACCATTTCCATTAAACTCAGGAACCAGACAAGGATGACCATTATCTCTACTCCTTTTCAACATAGTGCTTGAAACTCATGCTAGAGCAATAAGACAGGAGAAGGAAATTAAAGGAGTACTATTTGGAAAAGAAGACATCAAATTATCACTTTTTGCAGATGATATGATACTATATCTAAGAGCTCCCAAAAGTTACACCAGAAAACTCCTAGAACTGATCAAAACTTTCAGTGTAGTGGAAAATTATAAAATCAATCTAAAAAAATCAGTAACCTTTCTATATACCAATAATAAGCAATTAGAGAAAGAATACAGGGAAATGCTCCCCTTCACAATTGCTGCAAAAAATTAAAATATCTTGGAACAAATCTGACAAAAGACAACAAAGATCTCTACAATGAAAATTTTAAACCATTAAAGAAAGAGATTGAGGAAGACACCGGGTAATGGAAGGACCTCCCATGTTCATGGATTGGCAGAATTAATACTGTTAAAATGACCATCCTACCAAAAGCAATATATGGATTAAATGCAATCTCAATCAACATCCCTGTAACATATTTCACAAAAACATCCTTAAATTCATATGGAGGCACAAAAGACCCCAGATATCCAAAGGAAGCCTGAGCGCAAACAGCAACGCTGGGGGATTACTGTACAAGATCTCAAAATATACTACAGAGCTACAATAATAAAAACAGCATGACACTGGCACAAAAACAGACACATAGATCAATTGAACATCACTGAAGAACCAAATCTGAGTACATGTGATTTCAGCCACGTGATATTTGACAAAGGCGCCAAACAAAAAAAGGAGGGAAGACAGCATCTTCAACAAATGGTGCTGGCAAAACTGGATCTCCAAAGAATGAAATTGGATCCTTATCTTTCACCTTGCACAAAAGTGAAAAGCAAATGGATCAAGGACCTCAATGTGAAGCTGGAAACCCTGAAACGATTAGAAGAAAATGTTGGCAGTAACTTACAGGATATAGGTGTAATAGAAGTTGCTTAGGAATTAAGGTCAGCAATCAATAAGCGGGCCTCATTAAACTAAAAAGCTTCTGTACAGCAAAAGAAACAATCAAATAAGTGAAGAGAAAACCCACAGAATGGGAAAAAGTCTTCACCAATGACACATCTGACAGAGGTTTAACATACAGAATATATAAAGAACTCAAAAACAGAGTTGAGAAACCAAATGATCAAGTTAAAAGATGGGCTAAAGATCTAAACATAGAGTTCTAAAAAGGAAGAAATAAAGATGCTAGGAAACATCTCAAAAAGTGTTCAACCTTGTTATTAATTGGGGAAATGCAAATTAAAACCACCCTAAGGCATCACCTTACCCCAATCAGACTGGCTAGGATCAAGAGAACAAATGATACCAAATTCTGGCTAATATGTGGAAAAAGGGGAACACTCATTCTCTGCTGTTGGGAATGCAAACTTGCTCAGCCTCTATGGATAACAGTGTGGAGAACTTTTAAAAAACTAAAAATGAACCTACCATATGACCTGGTTATACCACTCCTTGGCATATACCCAAAGGACTCATCCTATTGTAGAGACACTTGTACAACCATGTTTCTTACTGCTCGTTTTACAACAGCTAAGAGATGTAAGCAACCTAAGTGTCCCTCAACTGATGGGAGGTAACATTATATTTACACAATGGAGTTCTAGTCAGCAGTAAAGAAAGAGGAAATAATGAAATTTGCAGGTAAATGGATGGATCTAGAAACTATTATACTAAGTGAAGTAACAGACTCAGAAAAACAAACAACGTATCTTCTCCCTCATATGTGGCTCCTAGAACAAAATCCTTTTAAATTCCAGGTCCTTTTAATAAGAAGATGCTATACAGCAGTCCCTTCTGCATGAAATAACTACCATCATCACGACTTCAGCTGAGCCTGATCGCTAAACATAGTCAAAATTGGGCTTGTTGATGGTTGTGCTCATTCATTAAATGAGTGCAAAGGAGGGTCACTGGACCCGCACCTGAGTATTCAGCCAATCTTCCTAGCCATCTAGTCCAGACTTGGAAGACAAAAGAAAAGTGAGGAAGAATCCAATAGAGGGATGCTTTTGGGATCCCTTGTCAAGAAACTCCAATGGACTTTCATATGAACATTTGAAAATTGCCCTGTTCTGACTTTTTTCTAGTTCCCTGTCTAGAACTTTTAATGCTAATTACTCTTGCCTTTACTTCTTCACATTTCCAATTCATGATTCAAGGACTTTCTTCTTCCCTTAGAGACAAGAGTTATGCAATTTGGGAGTCTTTTAGATACACCCACTGTAGGGGTAATTCAATTGCCTCACCCTGCATGCCTGTTCAGCATGGAAGAAGCCAGAGCAGTCAGCATCCCTATTCCCTGTTGGCACTTTGGATAACCCTTTCAGAGGATGGCGTGGTAAGAACAGGAGGTAGGAACTGTCTATGCAATTAGGATAAAAAAGACCCCAAAGAAATGTAGCCAGTTTTTTGGCTAAAAGTCAAAATGTCCTTGGGCCTGTTAGCAACATACTCTTTTCCAAAGGCCAAAAATTTCAAAAGAATTTGGGAGCTGTACTCTGTTCCAAGGCCAAAAATGTCAAAAGTATTTGGGAGCTTGTATCTAATCCTTAAAGGGGGGTGGGAGGAATGTTGGAGGGGAGGGAGTGGGCATGGATTTGATCAAAACACCTTATATACATGTATGAAATTCTCAATAAAGTTTTTGTAAAAATTAAATAAAAAATAAATAAATGTGAAAAAAAGGAAAAGAAAATTGCATCTGAAAGCCTTGTAAAACCAAGAATAAACAAAAACTCAAAAGTATAGAAAGGAGGAGATAAAGAAAATCAAGGCTGAAATTCATGAAATAGAAATAAAGGCAACAACACAAAGAATCAAATACTAAAATTTATATATGGCACATAACATCAACCTGGATTTCAAGATCATTCTTTTAATATGCTGGTACCTGTAGTAAGTTTTCTTAATATATCCAGATTTAGAAATGAGTCGGTATTAAGGTCTTTTAATTTTTTTATCTCATATTAAAATCAGTCTGTATAATTACGCTTTTTTATTCTCACCAAATACTTTGACATTACTACATAAATATCATAGTAGTTTAATATGGTCTAGCATTTTTGACATCATCCATAATATGACTGTCCAGTTATTAATTTGAATTTCTATATTAACTGTGTATTTAGACAATGAATTGAAAAATTTTAGTGTCTTTTTATGAATGCCTTATTACATGTGCATATTTGCATAGGAACTATTGGCAAACTTCTAGTATTTGTTTTCTCTTTCAACTTTATGCTATTCCAATTCATATTACGTATTTGTGCATATGCAAATATATACACACTTCCATATGTAAATGATGTGTATATAAATATATACATATATAGGGTGGAGAAATTTTGTACAATTTATGACATATTTATAACTATAATTTTGCTAAATTGCCTGATGATTGTAGAGGACACAAATAAGGGTAAGCTAAACTGGTCTGTGGTTAGAATACAGTACTATAATTCCACTTCTTGTGCATTCCACCACCAAAAGGAGGGGGGTGATGAATAAATCAAACAGTTGTAACAAAAGCAAACTTATTCCTATATAGTTGTCAGTCTTTTTTATTCAGTCACCTTAAATTTCAATCAGATTTCATCAGTTTTGGTATGTGAGGTGTTCAAATTTAAAGCTACATAGCTCACATAGTCTTGAATTAGATCTAGTTTTCAATTTTTTGGAATCATGTACAAAGACAAAAGCCTATCTTTTATTTCTCTTTCCTTTAGTGCCAGTATTTGCTCAGATCACATCTAAACATTAACATTTATGCTCCTTTTTTGGCCAGTCAATAAGACACTATTTGTTTGTACTGTCTTTCCAATTTAGTTTTTCCCCCATCTACTTTACAAAGACTTTTGAGTACAAAAACATCTTATGTCCCATGATAAATGCATGCATTTAATTTATAGCTTAAATTAAGGAAAAAATATTTTAAAAATATTGAGTCACTATCAATAAACATTAAATATTTCTCTAATTCTTTCATTTAATTCACCGGTTTTCTAGATTTCCTCAAATAGCTCTCATACATATAATTCAATGCAATGTCAATGTAATATTTGTTTTTCTCTACATTATAGATGCCATTTTCTTACAATTTTTATTGTACATCAGGCATTATGAACTAAGTTACTATTGTAGATATGTTTGCAGATATTCCTGACCTTTATTCTGAGATACAATTTTTAAAGTTATC
>NW_008349975.1:6216455-6234596 GCF_000622305.1 Nannospalax galili | reverse complement strand
TAGATAGATAGATAGATAGATAGATAGATAGATAGATTGATAGATAGATAGTAAGGTCGTAAAATTTATCATGCTTGTTGGTATTGCAATTATATAATTATCTAAGGAGTTTGGGAAAATAATGCATAATTTTGTAGGATGTTGATGGGAAAACACTGTTTTAAAACTGAATCACTAGGAGGCTGGAGAGGTCCTCAACAGGAGCACTGGTTACTCTTACAGAGGACCTGGGTTCAATTCCCAGCAAACACATGGTGGTTAACAAGCATCTGTAACTCCAGTTCCAAGGGATCAAACGCCCTCTTCTGACCTCATTGGGCATTACAGGACATGAGTATCCCTACCTATATGCAGGCAATATTCTCATACACATAAAATAAAAGTAATAAATAAAAATAACTGAATAATTAAATTCATAAGTAGATGTTAAAATTTGTACACTAACTAGCATTTTTGACCATACATATCTGTAACTGTAACAAAGCTTACTGTATAGATTAGTATATCAATTTATTCAGAAGTATCTTATCATATATGTAGCTTAATAATTTGTTATCTTGATTTCCAAGAATATAGTAAAATATCCTACTTTTGATATCTGAAAAGAGTATACAATCATAAATATGTAAGTTAATATTTGTATAAGTCTTTTTACAACAAACTGAATAAAGATTAGTGATTTCCAATGAAACTTGAAATGAAAACTTTATTTTAGTAGCCAAGCTATTCATATAATTTAGAATAAACTAATATTGCTTTATTTAAAAAATATTTGTATTTAAGGATGGCATTACAGAGCACAAAATAGATTAATCATAACGATTTTGCCTTAATTCTGTTAATCTTCTAAAATAAGAGAACCCAAGACTCCAAAGTGTAGTTTATTGATTTTAACTTAAATTTACTTTTATACGCATCTAAAAAACTCAGTAAATCATATAATTTTCAATTCTTTCTTACAAAAAACATTTCATTTTGGAATGAGAGATAGCTCAATGTTAAGGAGCACTGGCTGCTTTTGCAAAGGGCCCAGGTTTGATTCTCAGCACCCACATTGCAGCTATCAACCATGCATAACTCCAGTTCTGATCTCCATGGGCATTGCAGGACATGGGTTGACCTACCTATTTTAGACAATACACTCATACACACAAAATAAAAGTAATAAAATATTTTAAGACATTGTAGTATGCATACATTGTTGGGAATTTTCATTTTTGAAACTAAGAAATTATGTGAAACATTCAATTAAATCAATAAAACTGAATTATTAGCTTTATAATATTATGCCAGAAAGTCTTTGGTCTTAATGAGATATAAGCACTAAATATATAAATAACTGAAACAATCTTAAATGAATTAAAAATGTTGATGAGAAAACTTGGTGGTGAAGACCACTGGCTGCTCTTTGCAGAGGATCTGGGTTTGAATCCCAGCATGCACATGATGGCTAACCACTGTCTGCATTACCAGGGTATCTAATGCCCTCTTCTATCCCTCATGGGCATTGCAGGACTCATGTACACTTACATACATGTAGGCATAATATTCATACATACACAATTAAAATAAATAATTAAATGAATTAAAAACAAAATACCAAAAACATTGTTTTAGAAATATCTTATTCTCATTATTTTATAAAAACTTTTAACACAGTTTATACATACCAAAAAATTTTCAAACAAGACAGAAGCTGTTAAACAACAGGTACAAATGGTCTAAGTCACCATTTCATCTTTATTTCAATGTATAAATAATTTGGTCTTGAGTTTTTTAGGTAATCATTTTAATAATTAAATGTTTCCTAGCAATTAATATAACATAAAATATGATTGGTGGCACACACCTTTAATCTCAGCACTTGAGAGGCAGGGACAGGTGGATCTCTGTGAAATGAAAACCAATCTGGTCTATACAGTTGAGCTCCAGGCCAGGTGAGGCTACAGAGAGATCTTCTCACAAAACCAAAAGAAATGATTGGACAAAAAGCATTGCTCATGCTCTGAAAATTCTCTGCTCCTGCTTCACTGTGGACCAGCCTGGAAAAGTCATCCAGAATACCATCCATTTGGTAGATACATCCCACCTCCAGGACTAGGCACAGAAGTGCAGTGACAAGACCTGAAAGTGTTGTTCTCCACCAGGACAAGTGACATGAACTGGCCAGTAATGGCACACTGAGAGTCCTAGCAGTGATTGCCCAACATACATGCTGGACTAGCCTAGAAGCAACCCTGTGCCTCCAACAAAAAATCAAACATGATAACCTGATGCACAGATCAACTATTTATTCATATCTGATTAGAAATGAACCAAATAATGACAACAATAAAACACAATAAAAACAGAACCAAGAGCTGGGCTGGTGGTGCATGCTTTAACCTCAGCACTTGGTAGGAAGAGGCAGGGGAAGAATTTCAGGTCAACAGAATTGACCATATCTTTTTCACAGAATTATAGAATAAAATTACCCTAAATTAAGGAAAGATGCCAACCCATATTATGATTCCCAGTAAAATTATCTGGCATTGTCCAAGAGAAAAAAAGTATTGTCCATGATATTAATAGTTTAAAAGAAATTTTTCTAAAAAAATCACTTCAAAGAATAGGAAAAGCAATATAATGCACTGACCAATAATCTGAAGAATATAGAAAGAAAAAAAGTGAACCTACAATTACAAAAACACAAACTAAGACTAAGCAAATAATCAGAAATAAAATTACAGTAACCAACACATACCTATCAATACTAAATATCATTGGCCTCAACTCTCCAGGAAAAAGACAAAGACTAGCTGAATGGATTAAGAAATGAAATCCAACTGGGCATGATGACTCATGCCATTAATCTTAGCTTGGGAGGCAAAGGCAGGTAGATCTCTGTGAGACCAAGGGAAGCCCATAGAAAGTTCCAGGCATTTTAACACTCTGTTTCTTTCAATAGATTATCTGGATAAAGAATAAGCAAACAGAGAAACATCTGGATTAAATGACATATATCAAACTGACCTAACAAACATGTACAAAGTATTTTACCCAAATACCGAAGAACATGTATTCTACTCAACATCACACATGGAATTTTCTGTAAAACACACCACATACTGGAGCATAAAACTAATGTGAACAAATACTACTGAAATAATTCTATGTATCCTATAAGAAGTAATGAAAGAACCTTAAATTCAACAGCAAAAGAAGACCTAGTAACTATACCAAATCATGGATTTTTTAAACTACACACAAACTATGAAGGGGTCAAAGAAGAAATTAAGAAAGAAAGGAAAGTATTCCTGGAAGTAAATTAAAATAATAATAAAACACAACAACAAAAAACCTCTGGGACACATTAAAACAGTGCTAATAGGGAAATGTATAGCTTTAAGTATCTACATTAAAAAAATTAGAAATGGCAAAAATGAATCAGTTAATGACCCAACTCAATAATATGGAAAAATAATAACAATCCATGCCCAACACACAGCAGATGAGACAAAATAAGAAAAATCAGAGCAGAAATCAGTGAAGATATGGAAAAAATGAATGTAAGAACTGGTTCTTTGAAAAGATAAACAAGATTAATAGACCCATAACCAGACTAACCAAAAGTTGAAAGGGCTGAATGATTGTAAGAGCCAGAGTGATAAGATACTTGCTAGTTTATGCATTCTAGACATGATAAGGAAGCTACCTGAATGAAATTTCCACAGTATGGTAGTCTTTCTAACAAGATCTGGATAGTACAATATGCCAAGATAGAATGAAGAAGTTTCATGGAGTTTCCCTGTTCCCTCAATATGTAGAACTGCATGCAATCAGTGGATCATGAGAGAGTATGAATCCATTTCCTTTTGAGGGACTTGTTCCTTGAGAGGCTATCTAATCCCAAGTGGGAACCCCTACACACAAGTACACCTGAGCACCACTAGATGGATTCAATACACACACACACACACAGACACACATACACACACACAGACACACACACACACACACACACACACACTGTGTGTTTATATATGTATGTATATTTATCAATAATAATCAAAGAAGAGGAAAGAAAATTGAGGAGTGGAGGGACATGTGAAGTATTGGAAGTGTACTCTGGGGGTGGAAATAATGTAAAAAACAATAATCATGAAAGAATTATATTAAAAATGGAAAGAAGTAAAAATGAAATAATGTTTCTTTTATTTGAGAAGTAATCAATAGCTGTCTAATTGGATTTAAAGAGAGTACATAACTGCTGCAGTAAATAAAATGAAACAGCCAAGGATAGTTTGGTCATAGACTCGAAAGGAGACTCTGTCACTGCCAGTTCCCCACACCAACATACTTTTTAACTGTATTCTAACTAATTTTCTTGTATCCACAGATAAGTGTACCTATCAATCTGCATTAAATATGTTTCATTTTGTAGCAGATGGAGAATATTACCAAGGCCAACAAGTGCCCAAAATGCAAAGAGCAAGTGACTACAAGGTGTGCCTGATCCCAATTGATACATCTAGCATGAAATTCCTGCACTTATGGCTCAGGGACCATTATGGAAAAGGGGATAGAAAGATAAGTGACAGAAGACCAGCACACCTGCTGTTAGACTGTGTCTTCAAGATATAATAGGGACGCTGCACCTATGAAATTTCAAGAATATGCTTGTTTCTATAAGATTGACATAACTTACAGCAATATTAGCTGACATGTAAAAGTGAGTGGGAAATTTTTTGCAAGGCGGTACCTCTAGATAAAGAGCTACAGGCAATCAATGATTGCTGAAACAGAGAATAGCAGTTTTCTCCAGGAACAAGCTCCTTTATAGGTTATCCAATCCAAAATTAACAACCTTAAAGATACATATTATGAGCAACAGTAAATGGACTCCATAGGTTACATATACATACATAAATACAAACATATATGTGTGTGTATATATGTATGTGTGTGTAACAATGATAATTAAAGAAGAGCTCACAGATTTGAGAGGAATTGGAGGTGAGACATGGGAGGATTGGGAAGGGGAAAAGGGAAGGGCAGAACTGATTTAAATGCAGTACTTATGCATTACATTATCAAAATTATAAAAATTTGAATTAAAAAAATAAAATATGACACGCTAATTTTGAAAAACTATGTGAAATAGTTTGTTTGGGGATACATATATTTCCCATAACAATGTTCTAACATTTCACTACCCACAGTACATCAAACTGAGACAAAAACAAGAAAAATATAATTGTAACTGAGATTGATGTTTGATGCCAAGTAACCTTCTCCTTAAACTTTAAATTTAATCAACGCCTACCTTGAATGCACTATTTAATATTTCAATTTATTCATCAGGACAACAATATCTGGCTTAGGAAGTTATCATGATAATTAAATTGTGATACTAAACTAAGAAATATGCATGTTACATAAATACTATAAAATGATACGTAACAACAGAAAAAGTCAATATACAATGGTAGGAGCTTGGAAAGCAGGATGGTTCAGTGATGCCATTGTTGAACTCTAAATGTTTTATTGTTTCTTTGCTTCAGTATAAAGGTTTGGATATATATCCTCAATTAAAGAGAAGATTACATCTCATAATAATATAAAAAGAACCAAAATGCTCAATCTTTCAGATGTGCTAGCATAGACAAAATTTTGCTAAGACATAATATTTTGAAAACCACTTTTAGCAATTTCAAATACTTTTCAAATATAAATACATACACAGTAAACACTGCTCTAATTGTGTTTTCAAAAATTAATTCACATATATTTTACTTAAGCAATATCTTCATAATACAACTGAAAGTAGACTAAAGTGTTTCATGCATGACTTGAAAAATATGTTACTTGTAGTTCCATTTTGCTGATTAGACTCATTGAAACATATTGAATTTTATGCATTATATTTTATGCATATACATGGTGGAGAAATTCAAGATACATAAGCTATTAAAGTCAATTATTATTGCATATTATCTAAAAACTCTGAAGAGGAAAGTCTTAATCATATATAACTTTTGTGTGATATATGTAGTTAATTCCTCAAATCAGATTTAAATTCAGATTTATAAGCATTCATCTTAAAATTTATTTGGACTCCTTTTATTTACAGTATCTTGCTATTCCAAGGTTCCTATAAAAGTAACAGGAACTTTTACTTCCAGAATACACAGGTAAACAATGATTGCTGAATAAATAAATTTTAAGAAACAATAATGCTATCTACCCTAAATATTATTCATTAGGCACTAAAACAGAAATTATCCCTTGAGTATTGTTATAGTTTGAAAATATTTTATTTTCTGTGATTTCCCTGAAAGTATTTGAACAAACATCTATCCATAACAAGTATAGCATCAATCCCACACTAAAAATGTTCCCACCCAAGTGTATCTTGGTGAAACAATGAATGTATTATGCTACTCACTCCCCATCCATACTCCTGTATGTTACTTCAATTACTCATTCACTTATCAAACTAAACTTGGATGTGATTGCTTCTTTGATCTGCATAAACTTGGATGAGTACAAATTTATTCACATCTCCCCAGGAAACTGTTGCCCATCATTCTTGAACCTTGTAAATTTCCTTACAAGGTTCTTGAGTATTAAGGGACTTCTTCCTCTTTCCTAGAGGGACCGTTTGAATTTGAAGGAGTTACATAAAACCCACAAAAGTTTATGTGCTGGAAAATTCACAGCCAAAGTCATATGCATATTTAATGTGTAATTACGGTGTTGGAAAAGAATAAGGATTAATTTGATATCCTGTAGGAGAGGTCGTCATAATGGCCTTCATTTCTTCATGATACAATCATGAAAAATGTTAGCAACTTGCTCTATCTGGCCATGTTTCACCGTCCTTTACATTGATAAGAAGGCTCCAGCAGATACTAAGAACTATAAGATATTTATACTCTTTAAAAATGACTATAATCCAGATATTATTTTAAAGTAGCAGAAAATAACTTAAGCAAATATATTGTACCTGAAGATTATAAAATAAGCAAGTGTAAGAGTCAAACTATCATTCCTCATACTATTTAGTTAACATAGATTGATTAAATTCAGTCAATGAATGCCAGACTGAGAACTGTTAAAAGCTAATATCTTTGTATCATTGTTAAGTTATAATTATTTAATAGACAAGAGAGACTTTAAATAATATTTTTTCTAAGACTAAAGATATGAGACATTTCTTATTGGTTTTATGGCACTAAACAATCAAGGTACATCTGATATTTTACAAAAGATATTTTTTCTTTTTTCTTTTTTTAACAAAAATATTTTTAGCTATCTCTCTCAGCTGGATCAACTATAAAGATATTCTTATTAGAGATTTTTTATGGAATGTGTATTCTCAGCTCAGAAGCAATTTCTTTCCTGATGTGTATGCTTTATACTGTCTTTAAACTATTGGAATCCATGACAATTTTGATCTCACAGTAAAATATGAAACATCACCACTTCAGCAGTATAAGGATTGTACCAAAGAAGATAGTTTATAAATGAGGATACACTCTTTGAAACTTCAATAAAAGCTTTGAGAGTTATATTTTTAAAAGAGAGTATTTCAAATTATGTTGAAGAATGTTTCCCACTCTCAGAAAAATTTCTTCAATGTAGGCTATAACAATCAACTTAGGATATGGTACATTGCCCAGTGATAGGGGAAGATCTCTTGACTCAGCTCTGGGACAATTACACAAAAGCAAAGCATGTCAACATAGGGCTCTTATAAGCATAGCTTCTATATAGGACATACTTGGATTTGAAATATAAAGCAGCATTACATTTAATTGCAGAAGAAATTTAAGGAATACAGAGACTCTTTGCTGAGGTTTACATATGTCCACGAACTTAAATATGCAAATAGGAGATTAAATGAGCCCTGGAAAAGATGGTAAGTAGTCTGTATAATGGAGGAGAATTTACAGTTTCAGTTCAACAGTGATGGTAGAGTATGAGAAGGAGAAAATGGCATGAAATTAAACTTGTGGGAAATGGCTGAGCATTATACAAAGTACAAGAATTATAGACATAATGAAAATGTGGTTCATACACACAACAGACTTCTAGTCAACTTCAATGAAAAAAAAATAAAATAAAATTTGTAAGTAAATGGAAAGAAGCATTATATTGAGTAAGGTAATACAGGCCCAGAAAACAAAGAACCACATATTAACTAATTTTTGTGGACCCTAGCTATGAATATTTACATGTGAATACACAACCTGAAATAATATTAGAAACCAGGAAACCTGAGAGGATCAGGGTGGGGGTGGGAATATAAGGAGCTCCATAGAGGGGATAGCAGGACATAGGTGTGATCCAGGCAGAAATGGGGAAAGATTTTACTGCAGAAGGGGGAGAAAGGTAATAAAGGGGAGGGGGGAAAGGAAAGATGGATAATACTAAGAAGTCTGAAGAAGACACAGGGAAATAAATTATCCTGTATTCTTAATGCAACTGTGTGTGTGTGTGTGTGTGTGTGTGTGTGTGTGTAAAACTAAAGGATATATAACAAAAATCCCAGAAGCCAAGCAAGAAAAACTTCCTTTATCGTTGTTGGTCAGTGTAGTCCAACAAACTCTGAAAACGATATAGCCTATTGTCATAGCCCTTGGTTGTCTCCCAGAGCTCGAAGGTAAGACCCTATTGTTTAAGTCACTGTACATTTCGTAGCCAGGAGTTGGAGTTACTGAGCTTTAACTGATCTGGGAAATTCCTCCCTGAAGATTAGCTCTTTTAATATCAGAAGGTGTTATGTAAGCCACCAAGGGAGAAAGCCAATCAATAGTCATACCCAGCTGTGAGGTTATTAACCACAAGAATGACAGGCCTAGTCAGATATCTCCAATGCTGCAATAGTGATACTTTTATATTGGGGTAATCAACAGCTACCTAATTGGACTTATGGCCTTCTCAATAGGAGGGAAACCAAGCATGGCACTGTAAACTTAGCCAAATATCCATGTTTAGGTAGACCCTAGAGAAAAAAAATATTATTGCCAATTTCCTAAGCCAATGCAATTTGCTACTATACTATAAATACTTATCCTTATAGTCACAGACAAATGTCGTTCTCACCACGCATCAAAGAAACTTCTTTCTGCAATAGATGGAAACCATTACAGAATTCCACAACAGGTCAAAATGCAGAGAATAGGTAATATGGAACGTATTGCCACAATAAAAGCTGCAGTGCGGCCTTTACACCTGAAGGTCAGGCAACATAGCAGAATAGGGCGGCAGAAAGACTGGAAGAGCCAGAGGACCAGGATGTCTGCTGGTAGACACCATCTTCTAGACATGACAGGGAAGTTGCACCCATGAAATCTCAACAATATGGCTACCTTAAAAGACCTACATAATGAAATATCAGTTGATATGCCAACATGGATATTGGAAATTTCACAAGATCCTAATTCTAGATGAAGAAATACAGACAATCAATGGTGCTGAGGGAGAGAGAAACTCTTTACTTTAAGGACAGGTGTCATGATTGTTTATTCAACCCCAAGTGAGCAACCATGAACATATGTACTTTTCAAGCATCAGTAAATGAACTCAGTCCATCATGTATACTACAACATTGGGAAGGAGTGGAGGTTTCATGTAAAGAGTTGGAGGCTGGAGAGGGTGTGGTTGGGAGTACTGGAAATACAGGGCTTATATAAGAAATTGTAATGAAGTAAAAATTAGAAAAGCAATTTAGAAGTTTAATAGGAATGATTTCAGAATAAGATATTTAGAAGCAATACTGTTGGGTAGGAAAGATGGCTTTCTGTATAAAGACATCTAGCACCAAGCTTGATGACCAGAGTTCACATCATATGACCCACATAGTGGAAAGAGAACCAACTCCCTCAAGTTATTCTCTGACTGATAGAAGTGCTCGATGGTATGTGGGCCCCACACATGCCCAGGAACATGCTCACATATAGCAAAAAAGGCACACACACACAAACACACACACACACACACACGCAACATAAAACATTACACTTTAAATGCTTCATGGTATGACTTAAGGTAATATATATTTCAATAGTATTTTCTTTTGAAGGCAATATAATAAATTTCAGGAAGAATTTTTAAAATTTATTTTCTAGAACTTCACAGTATGGAAAAGAAGACATATTTTCTTAAAGGGAGTATTTATTGAAGGCACAAAGTATAGGAAGACCACAGTATTTTAGGTGCTGAATTGATTCAGGTATTATTTAGAGCTTTGTGTTTACACAGGTATGGAATGAACCTTGAAGAAAGCAGACTGAGATTTTAAGAAGGCAAGATATTAATGTTTGTGTTGTTTTGAACTGAAAATAGTTTACCTTTGCTACTGTTTTCAAAACTAACACTGAGACCCATTAATAATGTAAGATGATAAAATAAGGTTGATGAAATTTGGGAGAGGATATATGAAGTCATGACTTCTAGAAAAAAGTAAAATTACAGGAAGTCTATTAACATGATGTAGAAAATGGCATGAGTCCCAAATGATAATCTAGTCTAATTAGATCACTTTCCAATTAATGAACAGAAAATGGAACACCATGACACACAACTGGGGCTAAGAGGAGTGATTTGAAAATTTAAGGAGTTCTGAGAAGGCATTATAAAAAGTTGATGAAATGTAAAAATACCTTTATTTTAAAATACAAAGCAGAAATTTTGTGGATTTCATACTTAGCTACCCCTTCCCTATTGGCAAACCCCTCATAACCTGCGCACAGGACTTCATGTATTTTGTCATATATATTAAGGCCTATTAAGTCAAGTTTGTGCACCCACATAGCCCTTGGTTTGATTTCATCCACTAGAACCTGTTCAGCCTGTCTAGCATCACTCCCTAAATAAAGATCAGCTCTTTCTCATCCAGCAGTGATCAGTTGCCAAGAGTTCCTTACCACAATTGTGTTGTCCTGTCCAATTCCCGCATTGTATGCTGGGTTTTGTTTGTTTGCATGGTGCTTGTTCATGTGGTCACCACTGCAGAAATTCACATGAGCAAATTCCCAGGAACTTTTAAGACTGTTTCCTTATGGCCATGCATGTTCTCCGCTGAGTCTTACATCTTTCCCTGGGCCATGGTGGGTGAAGTTTAATATAGGAATCCTGTTCATCAACCCATGCTCTGCAGACTCTTATTCTCTATTATTTGGCCAGTTGTGACATTTTCTTTTATTTTTTTGTTTATTGTTCTCTATTACATGAGAAAGCTTCACTATTAAGAGCTGAAAGATGTATTAGAATTCTCATTTCTCCTTGTTCCACTATATTCCATGAGCCTTAGGTGTAGAGGTTCTAGTGTACACGGGTCACTTAGGGTTTTGCATCTCATAGACCCTTATTCTCTGTGTGTGATCACTTGTGGAATTCCGTAATAAGGACTGATAATCAGTATATGGTAAGAAACTGTTTATCTAGAGATGTGTCAAACTTAAGGTTTTCTGTAAGATCTATGACCTCACCAACCACACATATTTGACTATGTTTATAGTGCCACATATGAGTTTCCTACCGTTGAGTGGTCTTTAAGTCCCATTAGGTAGCTATTGATTATTCCCAAGATAGAAGTGCCACTTCTGAACCAATATAGTTTGCTGTGCCGGTCATGATTAAGATGTATGAAATCCACAAAAACAATAAATATATATTTAAAAAATAAATGAAATTAAATAAAATATAAAAATCATTCTGATTTGAATAATGTAGTGCAGATTAATTTATACTATCTCTACTCTGAGGTTTTTTTTTTTTTATTATTCGTGGTCTCTGAGCTTCTGTTATATTTAGTCCATATATCTAAGTGAAACTTTAATACAAGTAAATATGTTTACCAGGTGTTGTTGATTCTAATCCTTTATTAGTAAAGTAAGTAGGCCAATGATTTCCTTTACAAGAACTTTATAATTTTTATCTAAAACCTAACTTCTAAAGCTTTCTGTATTTTAGTGAATTACACTGAGTTAATTTTTTCTATAGTGTGAATTATTATAATTTTTCTTATGCTTTGTAATTTATATGCATGTATTCAAAGAAATATTATCATATGCAACTCTTTCATATCCCTCCAAAAACCTCTAACTTTTCCTTTTCCTCCTCCTCCTCCTCCTCCTCCCCCTCTTCCTCCTCCTCCTCTTCCTTCTCTCCTCTTCCTGATGCTATGGCTGCTGTTGCTTTTGCTGCTTCTGTGTCTTCTTTCTCCTGAAAACAATCTAAGTCCAGTTATTGTATCCCATATGAACATAGATGTGTGGTCATCTACTAGAGCATGTGAAAGCTACCAGAAGCCACACACTCAAAATAGAATGATTCTCTATTTCCCAGCAGTTATCATTTGACAATTGCTACTCAGTAAGGGTAAGACTTAGAGATCATCTCCCACCATCTATGCAGGAATGTTGACAAGCTTAATCTTGTGAAAATAACTACCTGGATGTGACATCATAAACAAGACAGTCATGGAATATCCAGAAGATGACATTTCATAGCACTTCCATCTGTTCCAGAGCTCTTACATTCTTTCTGCTTCCTGTTCCATAATGCTTCCTGAGTCTTAGGGTGTAGGGGCTGATAAAGATGTAACATTTAGGGCTCATTTCAATATAGTTATGATCTTAAATGTTCCCCCAAAGTCTTATGTTTGGAGCCTTGATCCCCAGGGGTTAATATTAGGAGGTGTTAAAAATTGATAAAAGATGGTTATACTGTCAAATCCTTGATTATAGTTTAGCTTTTTAAGGATGTAGTATGACCCCAGTGTCTTTCCTTACTGGTGTGATGTCTGGTAGGATGACTGGACTCCAAGAGATAGATACAAACTCAGGAGCACTTGGGAAACAAAGATTAGACATAATATGTCTTTGACAAAAGAAAAATATTGGAGGACATGAAGTCAGGTGAGGGTGTTAGAAGGTGGGAGTGAAGACAGGAAAAAGAATCTGAAAATGATCAAAATTCTTCATATGGAATTCTCAAAATAATAACAATGTTTTTTAAGAACATTTTTGTGGTACATTTGGCAACATAGTTTCCCCAATTTCGTATGGTTACTGGTATGTTGGTGTTTTAAATGGTCCCCAGTTTAATGTTGAGCTACTCTCTCACGTTCTTTAGTGCAAGTAGCCTTTGATGTACACTAGAGAAAAGGACATAATCTACCTTTGTTCAATAAAAATTATAGGCTTCTGTTCTTTAATGTTAATGATACAATAATATATGTCAAGTAAGATACTCAAACTGAAACCATAATTAGGTAGTAAATGCTTCATGAATATGTGATCAGATACAGAGTGACCTAAACATGCAATTATGATGGAAGAAAAATTTTAATATTCACTAATTTATTATTCATTCTAACTTTATAGAAATTATGATGGAAGGAAACTCATGATGCACATATTGACATCTATCTGCCATTCATCTATATCTACAGAGATACATAGGTCACAAGGCCACAGTGTGCAAATACTGTTTAAGCTTTCTGATTTCAAAGTGATGAATAAACAGAAAATGAGAAATCATATTCTCTAAGTAACTACTATCTACCAAAGTCTTGAGAACATAAAAATATTGAAATTTTATTAATAAAATTGGAACATAGAAGAAAATAACTAGGGATCTGAAATATTCCAGAAACTAAAAGTGTAACTAAGTATTTTTGTAACTTGTACAACTTTATTACAGCATGTTGATAAAAAAGAAAAAAATTCATAGACCAATTTTCATAGACTCACACATTACTATGAGAGTTAAACTTGAGATATGAGTTTCAAGTGAATTATTTATTTTCATTTTTCTTTTACAATATTCCTGATTGACTTTTTACTTAGTAATTAAGCCTCTAGTTTTGGTTTTCTTTATTTTCTTTCCATTGAAATCCTGTTCTTCTCATTCTGTATTCTGTTTCCTAAATTTTCAGTTCTTAACTCCAATCTTTAAGTGATTTTCTTGATTTTCTTGTTCAAAAATCAAATTCTGCAGCTGTTTATAAATCTTCTGCAGGTGCAAGTGATAGATAATTATTCCCCATGGGTTTCTAGTACAATGCCACCATCCTCATTTATCACATACAATTACATCTATTCTACTTTTAAAACGTTTTTTTGTTTTGTTTCTGGTAGACTTACAAGAAACACCATTATATCAATTTTCAACTAACATCTGTGGATAAAAAGCATTATAATACAAAAGAAACGTCTTTAGTGTAGAGCTCAACATTATGTTTCTTCACTGTCTAAATAGCACTAAACTCAGTTTATTGTCTTAAAATTTGGGAGGAAAATGAAGGCAACAAAGTTTATTTTAGCACGATAAAACTAGAAAGAGTATACTTTGTTATTAAGAACTTAGGGTTGAGAAGATGGGAAATAAAGAATGGCCTTAAACATCCAAAAGAGAAGTATAACCAAAAATTAAAGTGATCAGTATATTTCTTTAAGAATTCAAGGGATTACACTTCCTAAACATTAGACATAAGTCCATATAAAATGTTATTTAGACAAATATTTCTCATTGATAATTTTGTTTCTAAGCAGAAAGTGCTGCTCAAATGTAAGACTTCAAATCTTGGTCTGCAATACTGTAGTGCCCACCTGTAAAGGAGACAATCCAGTATTGTTCTAAAATGATGGCTAAATTTTTAATTTCCTCCTATCTTGAAGCCTTTGAGAGGGAACTGACACTGATTCTAGCGACTCAAACAGCTATCAAAGTGGCTAAAAACAAATCCTGATTCCATCACTTTCAAGTGAGGAGGAACCCAACAGAGGGATGCTTTTGGAAACTCTCACATGAACATTTGAAATTTTCCCTGTGCTGACTTTTTTCTGGTTCCCTGTCTAGAACCTGTAATGGTAACTATTCTTGCCTTTACTTCTTCACATTTCCTATTCAACAGTCAAAGACTTTCTTTTTTCCCTACAGATAAAAGTTATGCAATTTGAAGTCTTTGGGAGTCTTTTAGATAGACCTACTGAAGGAGTACGCCAAATGCCTCATCCTGTGTCCCTGTTCAACATGGAAGTAGCCAGAGCGGACTGCATCCTGATTCCCTATAGGCAATTTGGGTAACCAACCTCTTCAGAGGATGGTGTGATAAGAATAGTAGGTAGGAATTGGCTAGGTAGTTATGGTAAAAAAGATCCCAAAGAAAAGTAGCCGGTTTCTTGGCTAAAAGTCAAAATGTCCTTGAGCCTCTTAGCAACATACTCTGTTCCAAAGGCAAAAAAAAAATGTCAAAAGTATTTTGAGAACTTTAATCTAATTCCCTGAAAGATTTTGCGGTTATCTCTTCAGAGGGGGAGGAATGTCAGAGTGCCTGTCTAAAAAAAAAGGAAGAATGAAGGAAATTAAGGAAGGAAGGAAGGAAGGAAGGAAGGAAGGAAGGAAGGAAGGAAGAAAGAAAGGAAGGAAGGAAGGAAGGAAGGAAGGAAGGAAGGAAGGAAGGAGAGAGTACATGAAGATGTCAGAAACAAGTGACAGGGAGATATGGGAGGAGTTGGAGGGGAGGGAGTGGGCATAGATTTGATCAACACACTTCACATGTATGTATGAAATTTTCAATAATTTTAACTTAAAAAAAGAATATTGATTTTTTGTACCAAGTCATCACTCTAGCCACAATTTTCTATTTTCCTTCATTTTTCTCCCTCTCTCATCCCTCCCTCCCTCCCTCCCTCCCTCCCTCTCTTCCTTCCTTCTTTCCAATATGAAAACAAACTATAAAAGAAACCCCTTCTTGAACTTGCTCCTTAACTCCTGGACATGTGACATACAAGTACTTTGTGCTTGAAAATTATTGTGAAATACAAAGAACACAGTGTCGTGATATTCCAGGTATATAAACTTGTCTTTATGCTAAGCTTCTAAAGAAAAAGTCATAACTAGTTAAGCCCTGCATACTTTTATGAAAACCTTTATGAATATGCTTAAAATCATTCTGGTGTGTTTGTGTGTGTGTTTCTTCTGTTTTCTAGCAGAAGCTGGTTTCTGCTATTTGAAGTTAGTCTTAGAAGAATATTAATCAGAAAAATAACTGAAATTATGAGTGCCTTCAAATATTCTAAGAGTAGTGTAGTAGTGTCAAGACATTTTTGTGTCAAAATATCTTGAGAATCAGCATTAGAAGTACAATGTCTTTAATGGCAGACTGGAATAAAAGTGATAGCAATATAAAAGCATCAAATTAATGTGGATAAAAATCAGAATAATAGGGATATAAAGATAAGATCTGCCATGGGGTTGAATAAAAAAGCATTTATGAAGCACAGGAAGAGTACTGGGCTTGATAAATCATTTCACATTGTAATCAAACTAATCTTGTTGTAAAATTATAATGTGTTTGGAAGACCTGAAAATATGTGGAATGAGAAACAATGGTCAACTTGGCCCAAACTCACCTATTTCCTGTAGCCTAAGAACTGTTAATACACGTTTCAGGAGAGGCAGAAGAGACTTCATGAGGAAGGACATTGAATAGGTAGTACAGAGGGTGGGAGGATTTTCCATGAGTCTCTAAGGTGACAGGATAACAACAAATGACATTTTTCCACTTCCGGGAAAACAATTAGATTCACCAATAGAAATTTTGGTAGAAAACAGAGGTTATTTTGAGATATGCTCATAGTTCCCTGGAACTAGTTGACCTAGGAGGGCTAGGAGCAAAAACTGTCCTTTATGTCCCTCTGACCAAATTAGTATAGGCCTCAAAGTATGTCTGTTAAACAACCAAGAAGATTACTTCCACCCATCTGGTACTTTTAATTACTGTGTTCATACAGATAAATCTTGGGCAAAGACCAATTGTTCTCAGATAAACCTTACCTAGACATATATTTCTTGATGTTCTATGTATAATTTGTCAGTAGGTTGTAGGAGTACTATGGTTCCCTCTGGTTTTCAAAATTAGCTTGGCATTATTTATCTCTCACATTTTCTCACCCCTCCATCATTGTTTTCCCACTTAAGGTGCCCCCAGTTCCCCCTTTTCTCCCTTAATAAGACCCTTTTTCTTCGGCCCTACCTCTCTTGAGCTCCTTCTTAGTTCTAGGGGATTATGAGCATCTCTCAAAATGTTCTGTAATTGTGGTGGATTACGTGTCCTCTTGAACAAGGAGGCAGAGGAGACCCCACTAGATGGACTTGATCCAGTGTCCGGTCTACAAAGTGGAGGGTCAACACAGAGGAATTATTTCCTCCATGCTTCCAAGCGAAGTCAACCATGGTCGAGCAGGACCTTTAACTTATCTTCACATAGGCGATCTGGTAAAAGAAAGGAGCCAGGGGCTCCTCTCACACCCATTT
This sequence comes from Nannospalax galili, assembly GCF_000622305.1. NCBI lineage: Eukaryota > Metazoa > Chordata > Mammalia > Rodentia > Spalacidae > Nannospalax > Nannospalax galili. The sequence goes on along the minus strand of NW_008349975.1, from coordinate 6,217,283 downwards.
AATCTCTGAGGAACAGATCCTCAAACGACCTTAAGAGTAAAAATAAATTGGTTTATCTGTGCCAACTGTATGGCTTAAACACCCAAAAGGAAAATATAACCTAAGATTAAAAGGGCCGATATAATTTCTTAAGAGTCTTTATGCGTAGCTAAATGCTACATAACAAGCAACAAAGCCAGATAGGAGATACCTTCTTTAGAGCTGTTGGCCAGGGTGGCCAAAGGGACTGCCAGATAGCAACCCAGCTTAGAACTGGGAAAATGAACAGCAGACCCCAATCTTATCTAAAGGAATATTGACAACTGATCACTGCTAGATGAGGAAAAGCTGACACTATAACAAAGACCTCTAGATAGGCTGAGTAGATTCACCAGAAGGGCAAGTAGTGGGGAATGGCTGTGGGTGCCGATAACACAGCAGACAGTAGCAGGGTTATCAGAGTATAAGGGCTCTAGTGGGGGGATGGAGGCTATGGGAGGATGCCATCTGGGAAGTGGGTGTATAGTTGAATAAGATGGTTTTGGATGTTCTGTGTTATATACACACATACACACACACACAAAATTCAACAAACTTTAGAAAAATGTATTATATTTGAGGAGGAAGCATGGAAATTTACGTCATGTTAATTAGTAGAGGTGATAAACATTACCATTGAAATCTACCTGATGACTTTATAAACATACACCGGTGCCAAGGATCCAAGTGGATCCAAGCAACCAATTATGACTAGTAATAATCAGATACATAACAGATTAGAGATATGCACCAACATCTCAGTGTTAGCAGCAAAAACAATGAGTCTTTCTGCAAGGAACAATATATTCT
>NW_008349975.1:6191862-6216034 GCF_000622305.1 Nannospalax galili | reverse complement strand
GTGTATTTTTCTGTATGAAAGTGTATATTTTAAAACCTCATTTAATTTTATGTCTTATAGGGTTTATCCTGAGTACAATATTGTATAACTGTAATAATTCAACTGTAAACCTAAAAATTTACAGCCAATTTTAAAGAGATGCATCTTAGCTCTGTAAATTGTAATTGAATACATTAATGCTGTTGTAATGAAATGCTTCTTCTAAGTATGTGGTTATTAAAAAAATAATTTTAAAAAAGAAAGAAAACAGAGGTAATAACACTGGGAAAGAAGTAGTGCTCATTGTTACTTGCCATGTCAGTGACTGTGGAGGCCCTGGGAGCAGAAGTGATGGGAGCATCTATGAAATTGTCCTGAACGAAATCAAAGGAAGCAGCTGGCTGTATGTTTCAAAGACACAAACAGGCATAGCTGGTAGACAGAAGAAAGCTTGGATGGTGAGACTGGTGGCCTTAACTCACCATGCAGTGGATGTTTTTACCTACACAGATACCAACTGTCTTCAGAACTGCTGCACCCTCATATAATAATTCTCTAATAAATAAGAATAATTGAGAAAAAAACAGTTTTCTAGAACTCATTGTAAATTAAGCAAAAGAATCTTTAATCTGAAGGGATAATGTTTTAAATGATTTATTATTGGGAAAACCCTGAAAAACTTTTGAAGTTAAGGTAATTTCCATACTATGATCTAACCTATTTTCACATGGTAACTTCTTCCACTCTACCTACTGGTAAAGGTTGTGCTGACGTGAGTGACAAGCATAACCACTCACCCCTAACTCCTTTACTCATGATGTAAACGAACAAACAATATTAATGTGCTATTTCTGTGACTCAACCACACACTGCCATACTTTCTATTCTCTGACTTCCTCTTTAGTTATTTTTATCACCTTATTCATCAACCCATGATACATTTATATTACATTACATAACATTGTACTACAGAATAGTTTATGAATTAATATTTTTAAGCTTTTATTTCTTTTAGTTGTTCAAGTTTATATTCCCATAATAAAAGGCAAATTACTAATGATTGGCTATATTTTACCAAAGGGTATATTGTCAAGCAATTGTAATAATTTTCTATTTCATGGCATTTGGAAACTGTAATTAGCTACTATGTATAATTTCAAGTTATCATCTCTACCTGGTAGAATTTATTGAATGTTTGTCCATTATCATAAGGGGATTGAAAGAGTCAATATTAATTTTGTAAAATAGTACTTACTATTTAGCACTTTGTAGCCATTTTAATAAATAACTTAGTCCCATAAAGTAAAATGGGATAAACTCTGGAAAAGCAGACATTAATCTAACCCTGTTTATCAAAATATAAAGTTATTTTGTAAGGAAAAGCACATCACCCATTATTATATGTTCAGCTACTGATAGACACAGAATGGAATATTACTGTATGTGGATAATTTAAATTATTGATCATTTGAATAGCAATAATATTCATATCTCCACCAAGCATTTGTCAAATATGAAATTAAAATTTGCTAAAGAATGCTTTGCTTCCAGTTGGAAAATAGATACCCTCAAGCTACTATTCCTTTCTAACAGCTATCAATAATGTTTTAGACATTTCATGACATATTATTTTTTTTTTAAGTGAGATTTTTAAATGTTAAGAAACTAAAATAAATTGAAGTCCATATGTAAAGTAGGCCAGTGAGTGGCCTCTGCCTTTAAGGATTATTGGGGGAAAGAACATATCTTTCATAGGTTTTTATGAAGATGGTTCACACCTGCCTCAGAAAAATAATGATTAGATATGGGTGTGAATTGGTGAACTTAATCCCCAAACAAAATAGACTAAATTTGTCTCCACCCACCAGTTCTCTCTCAATGACCACCAATTTCTGTCCTAGTTTGCTTCTCCATTGCAGTGACAAAATATGCTGACCAATAACAACTTGGGGAGGAAAGGGTTTATATGTCTCACAACTCCAGGTCACAGTTCACCAGGGAGCCCAAGGTAGGAACTCAGGGCAGGAACCTGGAGTCAGGAACTGGAGCACAGGCCATGGAGGGACACTGCTTACTGGCTTGATTCCAGGGCTCCTGCTCAGCCTGCTTTCTTATGCAAGACAGGACCACCTGCCCAGGGGTGGCACCACCCACAGTGGGCTGGGCCGACCCACATTGCTCATCAAGAAGATGCCCCTCAGACATGGCCACAGGCCAGTCCAATGGAGGCAATTCCCTGATTGAGGCTCCCTCAACCCAGATGTGTCAAGTTGACACTGAAGCTATCCAGCGTAATTGACCCCTTGTCAATTTGACACACAAACACATCACTATTAAACCATAACCTGTCCAGTTCTTGTCTCCAAGATATGATGTTAACATTAATACCAGAACATAAAACAATACAACCTTAACAACCCCACAGTCCTTAAAATATCCAAACACTTAAAAGTCCATAATAGACTCTTAACTATGGGTGGGTTTCTGTAAAATTCAAAACAAGTACTGTCTTATTTCAAAGGGAAGAATTGGGCACACCTAAGCAAAACCAAAGTCCAGCAAAGTAGCTCAAGGCTGGACACCTGGGATTCACTCATGATCTTCTGAGCTCCAAAGGGTTCTGGCAGCTCCACTTCTATGACCCTGCAGTGCACAGCACACACAGCTCATCTCACAGATCTAGACCAGTTCCATTCCACACCTACTGCTGTCCTTGGTGGTCGTCCCATGGTCCTGGCATCTCCAAAAAGCTGGGATCTCCACTGAAACTGAGGCCACATATTCACCAATGGCCTCCTCTTGCCACTTGGGGTACAAAACCTCAAATTCTCTCTCTCACCCCTTCAATTCTGGGGTCTTCACTGCAACTGAAGCTACACTTTCACCTATGACCTTTCCTGGACTCTGAGTGACAAGCCTTTGCTGCTCTCTGTGACCCCTTCAACACCGGAACCATACACAAGACCCTAACATATTACCAAGTCCTGCTTCCACCTAAAGGTTGAGGCTCCAGTCCTCTGTGTCCTGACCCTGAGGAAATACCTCCCAGAAGATTTCACCACAGTGATGCTGGTCTCTTGTTACTCACAGCTGAATATTCAGCCCTAGCTAACCAGCATCAATTGTCCCAGTAAAGCACGGGTTTTACTTCAGGTTCTCGTCTCTTCTTAATCACAGCTAATTCTTCAGTCCCAGCTGACCAGAACCCAGAGATTCTCAATTCAAAATATCGCACAAACAGCTCTAATACTCTCTGCTTCCCTTTGAAGCTTCACAATCCAGGCCTCCATTGTTCACAACTCTTTCAGCATATCTGTTCCAAGCTCCACAGCAACAAACTTTAAGCACTCAATGGCTTTCCTGTCCAAAGTTCTGAACGCTTCCACGATCCTCCCAAAAACACCAAGGTCAGGTCTGTCACAGCAATAACCCAACTTTCTGGTACTAATTTCTAGTCTAGTTTGTTTCTTCATTGCTGTGACAAAACATTTTGACCATGCCGACATCCCAGAGTGGCCAGAAGCAGAGGACTAAAACTGTATCCTCTTCCAGCAACATAAGAGCTCATCTGCTGCAGGGTTAGCCTGGGAGAAAGCAGGAGCTCTCACCAAGTATGGTGTGAACAGAGTAGATAAGGGCAGGAAATGTTGAAAACTTAGAAATTTAGCTTGGCAAACTAACAAGTTATCCAATTAAACAAAGCACTGGCATCTCTGCTGTAAAGCAGAGAGAAATCTACCATGGTTTAGGAAAATGGAAGTAGACTCTGCAGACAGTAAGATGACCAGAGTCTAGCCAATATTTGTGATTATCTTTTGTTTTTCTTATTTTTCATTTATTACACTGCAAGGATTGAACTCAAGGCCTTGCTCTTGCTACTCAAGGACTTTACAACTAACCTGCCCAGCTCTTGCCAGTATTTATATCTCACAACTGAGTAATTCATACAGCTGTTCCCAGTATTTAGATATCAGGACTATTTTCCTTCTTTTTATGCACTTTATTGAGCCATAATTGAAAAATACAAACTGATCAACAGTTTGAGTATACATTTAAAATGTATATTGGATTTGATACATAATACATAAACATGTAACATGACTATCACAAATCAAGTTAATTAACACTTCTATCCCCTCTGAGTAATCATTTTGTGTGTGGGTGTAGTGAGAACATTTAAGTTCTACTTTCTTAGCCAATTTCAAGAATTCACTATACTGTGATATTAACCACATTCACCATGCTGTAGTGATGATTGTTTGGACTATTTATCTTGTAACTGAATGTTTGAAAATGTTCCTTGACTCTGTTTTAGGGTCCAACTTTGCAAGTGTGTAGGATACATGTCATAAGGGCACATTAGGGGAAGTGTATGGAACTCAGAGTACATGAAGTAAAGGAAGAGCAAGGACACTAGAGAGGAACGCAAAGGTGGTGATGAGGTCTCACTGCTGCGGGTTTATATACATTCTTTCTTTTCTTCAGTAAATCTGTTATCTTCCACTAAGAACAAGAGTTTTGCTCATAAGAGCATCTTGATCACTGACCCGCAGCTTGGGCTGAAGATCAGAATTTATGACCATAATAATACTGGTTTCATTTGGAATTTCAGTTACTCGTATCACAAATTACTCTTGCATAAAGAAAAAGGTTCCCCTTTATTCATAAGAAAATATCTTTATAAGCAATGAATAGTAGAGTTGTATCAACAGATAAGGATAAAACATGTTCTGGAATAGATAAGTATTTAATATAAAGCTTATGTATTTTTATGCCTGCAAAGTGGAACTTTGATCCACATTAGTTCATTTTTATCACAGTTTGATAGTAAAATGTAATCCTACAACAGTGATTTAAAAACTTACAAGTCAGTCAGCTTCTACTTGATCTTTAGAGACTTGAAATGGTAGTTAACAAATGTTTTAAGAATTATTAATATAGTCATAATTACATAAAAAGTAAAGTCAAAATTTAAGAGAAGATAAACATTGTGATTGCTAATTTTGGTTGTCAAGCTGTCTAGATCTGGAATAGATTAATATGCAAGCTACTGTTCACTACTGTTATATATTTTCTTGATCAGATTATATGAGCTGGAAAGTCCCACACTAGATGAGGCTAGCACCTTCTGGGCAACCCAGATAAGTGGATGAGGAGGAAGGAAATTGCTTTTTGCCTGCTTGCCTTCAATACAGCTGGCATGTTCATCTGTCCTGTTACTGAGGGATTCCTTCCTTGATATTAGAGCAAATTTCTTGAAAGCTTGAAACATGAACTGAACACCAGCAGCTCTCCAAGAATCCTCTTGTCCTACCATATGAGACTGAGAATGCTGAAACATCCACCCTGGTGTGCTGAGGAACTGAGGGATTCTCACCCTCTCCAGGAAGAGATAGCCTTTATTAGATTACCTGGACATACTATGTAAGCCAATCTAAAATTCCGTGTGTGTGTGTGTGTGTGTGTGTGTGTGTGTGTAATGTTGAGTCATTTATCCTTGAAGGGTGTTTTTCATGGTATTTGTAATTACACTTTTGTAAACAGAAATCTATATACTTGGGATAACTCATAAATGTGACAACTCTCATTTGAAATTTGTATCATAAAATGTTTTGATATTAAGATAGCTTTCTTCCTTCAGTGTCTTTAACTTTCCAGTGAATTGTCTTCTTTGAACATACATCCTTTAATATTTTGAAACTGTAGAAATTGTTTACATGACAGTTACAAATAAAGGTCATTCTCCATCAAGTTTCTTATTTTACCGCATTATTTATACTAAGGTGTTGTAGTTTCAGAGTTTATGATTTACATTCTCACTCATTCAGGATCAGGAGATAGCTAAATTGGTAAGTTGCTTCCTCAACAAGCATGAGAACCTTAACTCGATCCTCAGAAAACACATAAAAAAGATAGGCATGGTATGATGTGCTTGTACTCTCAAAGTAGGCGAGGTAAAGGCAGAAGGATATATGGAACTTGCTGACCAGTCAGCAAAACAAGTTGAACAGCTCCTTAGGTGTGATACTTAAAGATGTCCTGTGGTTTACACAGGAGCATGCACATGGATATACCTGCATTTTTGTGCACATGCATAATTGATGCTTATTTCCGTATTACTATCTTTTACAAAGTATATTGGAGGTGGCAACAGAAAAAAATAGACCTCAGGAAATAACACACATCAGAATATATCACAGTTTGCTAAGAATCTCAGTTTGCCAGGCAGCGACAGTAATTTTACATTTATACCCCATTTAAATGGAACTAATGGCATGATTACAAAGCTATTGTCTTCTGTCTAATGAACACACATCTAAATCTACCAATCACATGGCTTACACACTTTTATGTCCTTGATCTTGTTCAATACATCACAAGAGTGTGACATTCTGGAACTTCTTTACTGGTTCATTTACTAGTCTTTCAGGCTTATAGTAACACCAGTGTTTCATTGAAAACTAAACTGCAAATATTGTTTGTAGTATATTGCATTTTTAAAGCAATGCATATTAGTATAACCAACATGTATATGTGTCTATCTTGATACAGACTCAATTTGACTCTATTAGTCAATTAGATGATCCTGTATAATTAGGTTAATACTTTCAGATCTCAGTTTCCGTCTGGAAATATTTATATCTCTCTCAAAGACTTTCTGAGATATGTAAATAAACTAGCAGATGAAAAGTGTTTTGAATGCTTCCTTTATTTAGATGTTATATAAATGCCATTATGAAAATTGTGCTATGATAAAACATATAAAAATAGCTAGTTTTCTAATTAGCATTAAAAACAAGATAGTGATGGTTGTGGTGAAGTGGACACACCTGAATCACAATGTTAGGGCAATGCAAAAATAGAAATGTGTATTTCAACAACAACAACAGTAAAACTAACTTCATTGTACCTACCATACAGCCATTCTCCATACCTTGTCCCCTACTTAAAGTGGATTTATCAATATACAATGAATACACGAATTTAAATAGCACATTTTACACCATAAAAAATACTCTTTCCATGAGTTAAAAAAATTAAAAAGGACTTTCAAATAACTCATTTTATTTTATTTTTTATTCTTTGAAAATTTCATATGCATACATAATGAATTTAATCCTCACCTTCTACTCCACTGCCTCATCTCCCTCCTCTCATTGAAACACTTCTTCCCCAGTCCCCTCATTCTTTCACTTGTCTCTGTATGTGTGTATGTGGTGTGTGTGTGTGTGTGTGTGTGTGTATGTTTGTGTGTGTGTCCCACTGAGGTTTAAATAGGGTTGCTTGAATGGGCATAGGTAGCAAGTTATTACCTGGACCATGGACAACTGTTGATCAGTTGTTATAACACTTAAGAAAGTGGCACACTATCCCTCAGTTACCATTAACTGCCAACAATCTCTTATGGAGTGGTGAGACATGATAAACCCTCCCACATTCATGAGGAACTGTTTATGGGCCCAGTACTGTGCAGGTGTTTTACAGGCAGATACAGCTATAGTGAGTTCATGAGGTCTTTTGCCACATCATTTCAGAAGACAGCATTTCTTAGCACTCCTCCCTATTGTCTGCATCTTAACACTTTTTCCCTCCATCTGCTATAAGGATCCCTCAGCCTTAGGGGGAGAGGGATGTGTTAGAAATGTTCTATTTAGGGACCAACACTTCACAGTCACTTATTCTCTTCATTTTGACTATTCTTGTAACTCTCATTTGTGCATGGTGTGTGTGTGTGTGTGTGTGTGTGTGTGTGTGTGTGTGTGTGTGAGTTTACCTATTGTCTTGGACAAGGTAGACTAGGTGAACAGATTGACTCACTTATTCATATTTTTTGCCAGGCAGTTATTGTAGTTATTGTTGAACATGTGCTTTTGAAGATAATACTGCATGCATACTTTACCTGCCTGCCTGTTTAAGTATAATATCTATTGACATGCTCCAAGAAAGAAGTAAAATTGTTGGGTCATAGTGTTTGCTAATTCTTAGTCTATACAGCCAAATTATCTTCCCAAATCTTACCAAGTTAGCTTGCCCATTAACAATAATCTAGCTATACATCAACATCCTAGCTGGATGTGGTGGCACATGCCTTTTATCCCACCATTTGGAGACAGAGGCAGGCAGATCTAATTCAGCTAGGGCTACAAGGAGAAACTGTTTTAAAAAAATATTATATTATACAAAGGTTCCATATCTTATTTGTTTTAATTATAAAAGTAAATATGTGGTTTCTTGGCATTTTCAAATCACCAAAAAGTCATGTTACAGCTAAAATCACCTTTTATGTTCTGCTGAAAACTAAGAAATATTAACAGATTCTATAGCAAAACAACTAATTGGAATGTGTTTTCTTTTCTTTCTCTTTTTTAAATTTGTTTAATGAAACGGAGATTTTTCTATTGGTTTTGTTCTACAGGAGGCTTTGTCACATTTTCTGGGCACAGGGAACCATGGGCAGGTCACCTACAGCACTTTTGAGGTAAGGCCAACACAAGCCAGTTAAGTGGGAAAAAGAGCTTAGCTGACTGCAACACAGACAGAACGTGCAAGCCCTAGCTTCCCCAGATCTGAAATTCTTAGGGAAGTCAATGCAGACCCTCAAAATACCTGGAATAGTCTAAGGCCTCGAGTGTTTTGCAGCTCTCAACCCTCTACCTCTTTCCCTGGTAGTAAAAAAAAAAAAAAATTTTTTTTTTTTTTTCCTAAACACCGCCAAAATTTTGTGGGGATACAAACACCAAAAATTAATGTAAAAGAGAAGAAAGAAAAAAAAACCCAACTATAAGGGGCCAGACTCACAGCTCTCAAACAAAACTTGCCCGAAAGCCTGCTGGGAAACGCACAGGCTCTCCTACAGGGACACCTACCCTGGCCCCTGTGGGTTAGCCCTAAGAAGGAAGCAAGGCAGGGTGAGAGAAAAATAAGCCAGGCATATTGAACACAGACCTCTCACCCCAGATCCAGATTTCAGGGAGCGGAAGCCTGAGGAAGGCTGTTAGTCTCAGACCACAATGAAGTCTAGTCTCCAAAAACAAACGGACCAAAAAGAAAAAAAAAAAAAAAAAAGAAAATACCAGAAAAACCCAAATTCCCACACTGATATGCTGGCACCCGTGGGGCTCAGTACCCAGTCTCTTCCTGGTAGTAGGTCTGGAATTCTGGTCTCACCTGGGCTTCCATTCCCCAAGGGAGTATTGGCTTCTGGGCCCTACAAGTAGTACGTGGAGTCATAGATCTGTCTCCCCAGATCAACGACTTGGCCACTCTGGTTGGTACCCTGAGTTTAGCCCTCTGAAAAAATAGGGCAGAGCTCTCTGGCACACTTGTTGTTCCCCATCTGTAGCCTGATGACTCACTGGCCAGCCTCCATGGTGAGCTCATCGAAGTTCCTCTGCTATTTCTCTGAATATTTGACCCGCCTGATGTCCAACCTACTTCACACACCCTTTCCCTTGGCCTTCCTGGCCAGTGACAGGAGAGACACCTACACTTATGTCAGGTTCCTGCTCTTGAACAGGTTGTTAGCCTCAAACAGATCCACTGGATTTATGCTGTAGCTCACTATGGTCTTGTTGAATTTGAACAGGTTTTCTAGCTGGTGCCAGTTCTGCAGGGACCTGTTGATCCTGGCGACAGAGCCCTGTTGCAGCTTCTTCATGAGTGTACATACAATAACCCTGTCTTTCAGACCATTATGGAAGTCAGGCCAATAGAGAAGCCCAATGGTCCCTTGATCCAACTACAGAGATCAGCTTCCTTTTGGGGGTCATATTTAGACAGGAGTTGATTCTTCACCTAAGCACAGTGCCCATGGGGCAGGCCCTTGTTAAACAGCATGGAATTCAAGGTGTGGGACCCAAAAGCAGGACCAAACTGGGAACAATAATTTTTTTTTAGCGTTGAAATCTACAAATTTGAGACTTAGGGAAAATTATACTTAGTACAATATAATTATAATCAATGGTACAATACTACATAAAAATAATGTTAATAGCAATACAGTGACAGGTGCTATTGTATGAATAAAATTTAACAGAGTGTATTAAACCCAGGTAATATGAAATAAGAGATTTTTATTCATGCAACATTGTAATTGATATAAAAATAACAAAGAAAAATCTAATGGCAATATGTTATAAAATTATTCTGAAAAGATAACCATTTTCAGAAAATATCAGATAATGAAAAATCTTTCTTAATTGCTTATTTTTACTTTTTGAGTATTTCATAAATGAACTTTTTATTTATATCATTTCGACCACTCCATCTCCCCCACCAATTTCTCTCACATTATTGGCAATCTCTCTCAATAACCTGAAACCTTTCTTAATTATTATTATTTTACACACACACACACAATTAGATAGCTATTGTTTACCACCAAAACAAAAGTGCCACTTCTAAAATAGTTGGGATATCTTGCTGGGTTGGTCATTGTGGTTCGAAGCCTTTACAGCCAGATAGAACTATTGATTGGTTTTTACTCTTGGTAGCTTACACATCTTCTGATAATAACAGAGTTAATCCTTGGGGAAGAGATTTCAAGGTCAGTTCCACAATTTGTCCAAGTCTTGTGTCTAAAGTGTGTTGTGTCCTCAGCAATAAGATTGTACTCTCAAGATCTAGGAGACAACCACAGACAATAGAGTCTGTACTGTTAATGAAGTCATTGTATAGGAATATCCCAATATTTAAATGTTACTAATAGATGTTGGAATCAAAGTAAAATTGGCTTAATTGATCTCACTAATAAATTCACATCCTTTGAAAAAAGTTCAGTACATCATTTTGGTAAAATAGTTACTGAGTATTTGCACTAGTATCAATTCTGCAAAGAATAGTTGACAACAAATGGAAATGTAGGCGAAAATCAAGCATTCAAACGTAGGAGTTAAAACATGGGTAAAGAAGCCAAGGCTTCTTCAGCTGCTAACTGGGAACTAACTTTTGCCTATTGTGTTTCATGGCAGGAAGCAGGGATTTGAGAGCCTGCCAGCACAGAAGTGGCAGGAAACCTATCACAACATAATTAGGTAATTTCTTCATCTTGACATTTGTTATAGACTGAATTGAGCCCCCATAAAGTTGATATGTTGATGTCTTAAATAGATGACTGTTTCTATGCTCTGAAAAAGAGTCTTTGAAGAAGAATCAATAAGGTCATAAGGCTGTAATAGAGTCAAAGATTATATAAAAACAGAATACACTAAATATCTCACTTGCTTTCTCATAGAGCCAAAGATTTAAAAAAAAAAAGGGACATTAAATATATCATTTGCTCTCTCTCTTTTTCTCTATCATCTCCCTCTCTATCATCCAAGTTATCTTCTCTCTTCTTTCTTCCCTTTTTCTCCATCTCCTTCTGTTACTCCTCTCTAATCTTCTCTTTCTTCATAGAGGCATATTGATTGCTTTCATCATTGCTAGAGCAAAACTGCTGACCAAAGCATCGCAAAAAAGAAAAAAGTTTACTTTGGCACATAGTTTGGAAGAAAAGTTCTTCATGGCAGGAAAGTCAGAGCAGCAGGATTGTGAGGCAGCTGGTCACATTGTCCCCACAGTCACAAAGCAGAGTAGTAAGTGCTAGTATTCAGTTCATTGTCTACATTTTTTTCCATAATGGTAGTTAGGTTAGTTCTCCTCACCTCAAAAATCTTTCACATACTTGCCCACGGATTTGGCTTCAGGGTGATTCTAGATCCTGTCAAGTTAAAATCAGCATAAAATATGATCAAAGGATACAGCCCCAAAGGTCTGTCTGTAAGCAGAAAGAGAGGCTTTTCTAAAATCCAACGCTTATAATTAGTTCCTGGAATTCCAATCCCCAAGCCCATAAAAACAAAAATTCTTATTTTTTAGGGATGCTAGTCTAAAATATTTCAATATTTTATTTCTTATTTTTATTTTATGAATATGAGTGTATCACCTATATGGATATAAGTTCACCTGTTCCATGCAATACCCACAGAGGTCAGAAAAGAGTGTTAGATCCTCTGGAACTGGAGATACAGATGGTTGTTAGCTACCATGTGGGTGCTGGGAACCAAATCCCATTCCTGTGTAAATGCAGCCAATGTTTTTAACAGCTGAGTCATTTCTCCCGTGCCAGAGTCTGGAATATTTTCTCATGGCATCTCTAACAGATGAATATACAATTTTAAGATATACCTATAACTTTTGCTTAAATGTACAGATGATCTATTCTATCTTCATAAATGGAATATTTCTGTTTGGAATTCCTCCTTTAATATTGTTACAGATCTTGGAGTAATTTCATCTAAGCCATGTTCTCGATTATTACTTTTATGTAAATTAAGGCCCAGGATTGCTCTTTCCAAAGTCTCTAGCTCTCATAGATGTACAAAGAAGCAATAAAATTATTAGCAATGCATTCAAAGCTCCACAAAGTTTTAGTGACCAAAACTAAAGAACTTGAAATACATGGCAAAGAACGAACATTTAATGTCTCAGGTTTGAAAAGACACAGTGAAAGAGAAATTCATAAATACTATGTAATCTAGGATGACATTAATGAAAACAAAATCATATGCATTAACTTAGTAACATAAACCTATTGGAATTATTATTTCATGGAAGAGATGTTATTCTTTTAGTTTACAATAAAACAAATGAGTGTTGAGTTAGATGAGTCAGTGGATAAATGTACTTTTTGCCAAGTTTGATGAACTGAGTTCAATCTCTAGAGACCTTCATGGTGGAAGTAAAGAAATGACTCCTACAAGTTCTCCTTTGACCTCCACATGAAAACCATAACACACACACACACACACACACACACACACTCAAACACACAAAAATTAAAAAATAAACATAATTAAAACAATAAGATTATAATATAAATATATGTGATAAAAAGAATGAAAATAAAAACATCATAATTTTAAAGAATATGTACTCAATGGGTTTATTTAAATTTGAGCTCAAGGACAGCCTGTTCTACAGAGTGAGTCCTAGGCAGCTGGAGCTACAGGGAGACCCTATTTCAAAAAGTTAAAAAAAAAAAAAAGAGATTTCAGTCCCTCTTACTACCCCATGGCAAAGCTTCCCTGCTGACTAGTAGGGGCCCAGACATGTGGAGACTGTCTGAGAACACCTGACTTGAATGTCCCAGATCACTTGATGTCCATCCCCCCCCAACTTTGTGACCAAATGTACTCCCTCCCACTGCCCCAGGGTTTAGGCTTCCTTGCTGACTAGTAGGGACCAGCACATCCATCTCTAATCTCCTCTCCTTGGACCCTGGCACTATCCATCAGAGGCTTCTGATGTGCTCCTTGCTAGCTAAGGCCACTTCACCTTCCTGGAGAGGCCCTTAGTAGCCTGACTAGAGTCATTTTGTGCCTACATTATAAAATAAAATGAGACAACCTGAAGACTACACCAACTAGCTTTTCATACCAAATCAGAAAGCAACCAAAGTACATCAATAACACAAGAATCAGAGTTCAACTCAACAAAGGAAGGCTGGAGTTTCATACCAGCCTCACAAGCAACAAAACAAAACCACATCCCAAAACGCCAATAAAAAAATAGAAAGAACCAAAATAATATGTTCTCACCAAATACCATCAGTCCCATAGTAGAACTGTACAATGAGAAACCCCTAGAGATGACCCAGGGCACATAATTTAAAATAACAATCATAAATATGATAAAAGAACTCAACAAATTTAAATAACAAACAAGCAGCTCAGAACTAAAAGTAGACAAAGCAAAACTTCTGACTGAATTCACACAAGAGACAGAAACATTGAAGAAAATTCAGGGTGACACGAAGAAAGAAGTGGGAAACCTCAGTAGGCCAATTTCAAACAACAAGAGAAATAATCACCAATAGGATACAGGAAATGAAAAACAGAATATCAAGATTAGAAGTTTAAATTTAAGAAATGGACCACTTAAGCAAAGAATATGAAAACTTCTAAAGGAATGGAATTTGCAGGAAACGTGGGACATCATGAAAAGACCATATTTACACATTATAGGCATAGAAGAAAAAGAAGAATCTCAGGTAATTTGTGTTGACCAGTATTTCAAGGGGATTATAAAAGAAAATTTCCCAAAATTAAAGAAAGACATGCCCATACAAGTACAAAAAGACATAAAATACCAAATGGACAGGACCAGAAAAGGACCTTCCCATGGCATAGCATAATAAAAACACTAAATGTATAGAACAAAGGGAAAATCCTGAAACCACAAGAGAAAAACAATGTTATAAATAAAGGAAAACCCGTCAGAATTACAGCTGTCTTTTCAATGCAAATTATGAAACCCGAAAGAGCCTGGACCAAAATATTCCCAGATCCAAATGACCATAAATGCCAACCCAGAATATTTTACCCAGTAAAACTATCTAATGCAGTTGGAGGGGAGTTAAAAAGCTTCCATTACATGAACATCCAGAAAGAAATCATTTCTAACAAATCAGCCTTCAGGAAATATTCAGAGAAACACAAAAGACTGTTGTGGAACCCCGCTGTTAAGGTTGGCTCCTTTCTCAGCATGAGCTTCCTGCCTGACTTACCTGGAAGTTGCTGCCAAGCACGGATGCTTGACCTCATTTAAAACATGACCTTTGGCATAGTTACCTGGAGTAAAAACTACCCCCATGCTTTTTCTATATGATAATTAGGCATTGCCCGCCCAGTAGTGGGATGAGAGGAGCCTACTGCCACATGTAAATAAAGCATACTTTGAGCACCTATCAGCTGAAGCATTGGCTACTGCCTCCACATACTTTCCCTAGCCCCCACTGAATAAACAGAGCTGTTTCACTGAAACTAGAGCTGTTTCAATGAGTCTGGAGTGTTTGTATCATTGAACCTGCCTCCCTGGAAGGGATTTCTTCTGTCAGTGCTCACTGTCCAACCTGACCCCGTTCGTCGCTTCTGCTCCCTTTGTCCTCGTGGGATGGTGGCCAACGACCCATGAAGAGAGGGAGAGACTCCACAAAAGACAAGAAATGAATGACTATGCCCAAGAGGCAACAGAAAGAACCTAAATGAAGATATAATCATGGCAACACCAAATGATACCAAGATTGAGAACAGATATTAAAATTATAGTAATGAATACACATCTTTGAATAATAACTCTAAATGTCAATGGCCTGAACTACTCAGTCAAAAGACACAGGCTAGTGAAATGGATTAAGAAACAAAATCCATATTTTTGTTATCTGAAAGATACCCATCTCACCTTCAGGGACAGACATTACCTTAAAGTGAAAGGATGGAAAAACTATTCCAAGAAAATGGTACTAAGAAACAAACAGAGGTTGCAATTTTATATTTCTAATAAAATTTTCTTCAAACTAAAACTAATAAGAAGAGGTAAAGAGGGTGACTTCACTCTGATCAAAGGAACAATTGACCAAAAAGATATCACAATCATGAACACATATGCACCAAGTATTCTTCCACTTAATTTCATAAAAACAGTACTACAATAATTTTAGGTACAGATTAACCACAACTCATTAATAGGAGTCTTCAATACCCCACTATCTCTGACAGTAAAACTGGACAAAAATGGAGAGACATCTGAGTTAAATGATAACATACATCAAATGAACTTAACAAGCACCTACCAAAAATTCCATCCAAGCACCAAAGAATATACTTTCTATTCAGCAGCCCATGAAAGTTTCTCTAAAACTGACTAAATACTGGGGAATAAATCATATCTCAACAAATATAAAACAATTTAAATAATTCAATGCATTCTATTAAATCACAGTGGAGTACAGCTTAAAATCAACACCGAAGAAGTTCTATTAGCTAAACTAACTCAAGAGGATTAAACAATACACTCCTGAATGATGAATGGGTCAATGACACAATTAAGAAATAAATAAAAATATTTCTGGAACTAAATTAAAAGGATAATAAACCACAACGAAGCCTCTGGGACACTTTAGAGGTGGTCCTAAGAGAAAAGTTTATAGTTCTCACTGCCTTTATTATAAATCAGAAAGAGCACAAATAGATGACTTAGCATTGCAACTCAAGAGTCTGAAAAGGCAAGAACAAACCAAACCAAAACCTAGTAGATGAGAAGAAATGAAAAAGTCAGAGTACAAATGAATGAAATATAAAAAAAAATGAAAACAATACAAAGAATCAATGAAACTAAGAACTGGTTATTGGAAAAGATAAACAAGATAGACAGAACTTTAGCCCAGTTAACCTAAAGAAAAAAAGAGCAAATCCAAATCAACAGAATCAGAGATGAAAAGGGATAGATCCCAACAGATACCTAAAAGATCTAGAACATATTAAGGGAGTACTTTAAATACCTATACTTTATTAGATTTGAAAAACTAAAAGTGATAGATATGCATCTAAATTATGGAAATCACCAAGACAAAACCAAGAAGAGATCAATGGTTTAAAGAGACTCATAATAAGTAAGGAAATTGCTGGGCATGATAGGGCACATTTTTAATCGTGGAAGTGAGGAGGCAGAGAAAGGCAGATCTCTGAGTTCAGGGCCAGCCTGGTCTACAAAGTGAGTTCCCAGCCAGCAGGGGCTCCAGGGAGACCCCGTCTCAAAAAGCCCCCCCCAAAAAAATTAATAAGGAAATTGAAACACTAAAGCAAAACCTCCAACGAAGAAATGAGCAGACCCAGATGGATTCAGAGCAGGAGTCTATCAAAACTTTAAACAATCCAAACAATTCTACTTAAATTATTCAAAAAGATAGTATCAGAGGGAGAATTGCCAAGCTCCTTCTATATGAAGCCAGCATCACTGTAATATCAAAACCATGTAAAGACATCCCTCCACAAAAAAACCCATACATGCATGTTCTTAAAGATACAGATACAAAAATTCTCAACAAAATGCTTACAAACCACATGCATGATCAAGTGTGCTGTATTCTAGAGATTCAGTGATGGTTCAATATATGTAAGTCAATAAATGTTTAAATCTTATAAATGAACTCAAATATAAAAGTCACATGGTCATCTCAATAGATGCAGAAAAGGCCTTTGACAAAATATAAGATGCATTTAAGGTAAAAGTCCAAGAGGGTACTGATCTAGAGGACAGTATCCCTCAGCATAATTAAGGCTATATACAACAAATCCATTGCCAACATCATTCTAAAT
Source organism: Nannospalax galili (assembly GCF_000622305.1). Classification (NCBI taxonomy): domain Eukaryota; kingdom Metazoa; phylum Chordata; class Mammalia; order Rodentia; family Spalacidae; genus Nannospalax; species Nannospalax galili. The sequence goes on along the minus strand of NW_008349975.1, from coordinate 6,198,917 downwards.
GGAGAAAAACTGGAAGAATTCCCATTAAAATCAGTACCCACACAAGGCTATCTCAACTCCTTTGTAATATACTATTTGAAATTCTTGCTAGAACAATAAGACAAAAGAAAACTGACAGAGCACTACTTGAAAAAGTAGAGGTCAAGTTACCCATATTTGCAGATGATATGGAATTATACATAAGTGATCACAAAAATTCTACCAGAAAACTACTAGAAAATATTAACAAAGTGGCAGGTTAGAGAATAAATCTAAAAAAAAAATTAGCCTTTCTACATACCAATAACAAACATCTGGAGAGTCTATGGAAACTCTCCCATTAAAAATAGACTAAAATATTATTTAGGAATAAACTAGATCAAGGATATTTCAGATCTGTACAATGGAAATTTAAAATCTTTGAAAAAAGAGATTGAGGAGGACAGCAAGAGATGGAAGAGTGCCCCATGCTTACAGACTGGGAGAATAGTATTTTAAATATGAATATCCTAAAAAAAGCAATATACAGATTCAATGCAATCCCAAACGAAGTCCCCATTATATTCTTAACAAAATCAGAAAAAAATAATTCTGAAATTCATATGGAATCACAAAAGATTTGCAATCTTGAGCAAAAAGAAAAACACTGGGGGATTACCATACAAGATCTCAAATTATATTGCAGAGCTATAGTCATAAACACAGCATGGTACTGGGACAAAAATAAATCTGTAGATCAATGGAACATAAGTGAGAACTAAATGTAAGTACATGCAATTTCAGCCACCTGGCATTTGACAAAGGGGCTAAAAATATTCACTGGAGGAAAGACAGCATCTTCAGCAAATGGTGCTGGCAAAACTGGATATACAACTATAGAAAAAATAAAACTGGACTATTGTCTTTCATTTTGCACACAAGTCAACTCCAAATGGATTAAAGACCTCAATATGAAACTGAAATTCTCAAACTGTTTGAAGAAAACATTGGCAGTATCCAACAATATATAGCTTTAGGAAGGTATTTTCCAAATCCGATGCCAGTTAGTCAGGAATCAAGGTAAAAAATTAACAAGTTGGATCTCATTAAAGTAAAAAAGCTTCTGTACTGTAAAAGAAACAACCAACTAATTGAAGAAAATCAACAGAATGGGAGAAAATATTCACTAGCGAAATGTCTGACTGAAGTTTGCATTCCCAACAGCAGTGAACACAAAAAAAGAAAAAAGAAAAAGAAAAGGAATAAGAAATAAACAGCCCAATAAAAAGATGGGCATAGACCTAAACAGAGAGATCTCAAGTGACGAAATTAAAAATGGGTAAGGAGCATGTTAACAAGTGCTTAATATCCTTAGTAATTAGAGAAATGCAAATCAAAATCACTTTAAGATTTCATTTTACCCCACTCAGATTGGGCAAGATCAAGAGAATAAAAGACTCCAATTGCTGGACAGGATGTGGAGAAAGAGCAACACTCATTTATTGCTGGTGGGAATGCAAACTCATGCAACCACTATGAAAAGCAGTGTGGAGAACCTCAAAAAAACAGAAAATGAACTTACCATATGAACCTACCATATGATCCAGTGATATCACTCCTTGGTATATACCCAAGGGACTCATTGTAGTATAGAGATACCTTTACATCCATGTTTGTTGCTGCCCTATTTACAGTAGCTAAGAAATGGAAACAACCTAGATGTCCCTCAGTTGAGGAATGGTTAATGAAATGTGGTATGTCTTCTAAATGGAGTTCTACTCAGCAGTAAGAAAAGATAAAATTATTAATTTTGCAGATAAATGGATGAAGTTAGAGAAGTAACACAAATGCAAAACAGCAAGAGATCTTTTCCCTCATATGTGGATTGTAGCACCAATCCCTTAAATGTGAGTATACAAATTCTGATTAACACCAGGAGCCAGGGAAAGGCAAAGGGTACACCAAGGTAAAGGAGAAGAAACAATCTGAAAGGGGGATTGTATGGAATGGATGTTACTTGAAGGAGTTGGAAAAACTGGGAGTAATTGGCAGGGAGGAGAAAAGGGGGGGTCATGCAAGGGACTATACTGCATCTGGGGGATAGGGAAGTCAAAAATGGAAAGCTAGCAGGAGTCTGGAGGTATTGGGAGGTGGGTGGTGATAGTGGGACACTATGCCTAGGAAGGGAGGGAGGAGGGAGACTTGATAGGAGAAAAATGAGTGGAGATGAGTGAATCTTCGGAGGCTAAGAAGCCTAGAGGGAAAAGTGATGTCCTAGAAACCCTATGAGAAATACACGCAGAGTGTCTGAACATTGATGCGTATGTGTACCTGGGAGCTGCTTGGCAGGGAACACAGTGAGATAGAAGAGACCTCCCTTAGAGTTACAAACATGCAGTACAACACTCATCAAAGAAGCTTCTTTTTACAACAGAGGGAGACTACTGCAGAGTTGCACATCTGGTCAGGCACAGAGAACATACACCTGGGAGATGCCCAGTACTAGGTGATACATCTGCAGTTGAATCTCTAAAACCAAGGCTCATGGAACACAGTGGAATAAGGGGCAGAGAGAGGGCTACTGCACCCCTCAACCATCAACAATGAGGCCTCTATGTATAATAGATTGTGATAACACAGAAGTCTCAATTGACCAAGTTTGGAGAATAAGAGACTGTAGAGTGTAGGAAGGGACTCCTATATGGAACCTCACTCACTCATGGCTCAGGAAGAGGAGGCAGAAAGATTGTAGAGCCAGCACTGGTTCATGAAGTAAGGCTGTGGAGGCATCCAGGCCACTGAAGGCTTGCTCATGTGTGCCTGCAGTAGCAGTGGCATCGAACATGGGACCTACCCATGCTAGCTCAATTAAACTAGGGCCCAAAGGGGAGGTGAGTAATAGGTGGCAGGCCAGCACTAGATTGAGAACTATTTGAGATTGATTGCTGCTGGGTGAGGGAGAGTATGACTTACATACGACCACTGGATGGGCTGACTAGACTCCAGTGGATGCATTTACACTGAAGGACATTTGGGTACAAACACCTGAATGAATAAGAGTCAACATGTATGGTTGAGTGCATAGAGTTTGGTGATGAATAAGGGGAGGCATGGATGGGGGTCTGATTGTGGGAGAGAAATATTGCATTAAATTTTAAAAGCTCAATAAAAAATGAATATTGCAATGGCTTTTAATAAACATTAGGAAGGGAGCATACCTTAACATAATTAAATACATATCCAACAAACCCACAGCCAACATCATTCTAAATGGAGACAAACTGGAAACTTTCCCATTAAAATCAGGAACCAGACAAGGATGTCCACTATCTCCATTCATTTTTAACAAGTGCTTGCAAATCTTGAAGAGCAATAAGACAAGAGAAGGAAATTAAAGGAGTAATAATTGGAAAAGAAGAGATCAAATTATCCCTTTTGGCAGATGATATGATATATCTAAGAGATGTAAAAATTCCAACAGAAAATTCCTAGAAATGATTAACACTTTCAGTAAAGTGGCAGGTTACAAAATTAATCTTAAAAAGTCTGTAGCTTTTCAATATGCCACTCCAATAACAAGCAATCAGAGAAAGAGTACATGGAAACACTCCCTTTCACAACAGCCTAAAAAAATCTCAGAAAAAAATGTGACCAAAATTAAAGACCTTTACAATGAAAATTTTAAATCTTTAAAGAAAGAGATTGAGGAAGACATCAGAAGATGGAAGGACCTCCCATGCTCATGGAATGGAAGATTTAATATTGTGAAAATCACCATCCTACCAAAAACCATTTATAGATTCAGTGCAACACCAATCAAAATCCTCATGATATTTTTCACAGAATTGGAAAAAACCATCCTAAGATTCATATGGAAGCACATAAGACCTCACATAGACAAAAAACAAAACAAAACAAAACAAAAGAAACACACCAAACAAAAAACCCTGAGCACTAAGAGCAATGCTGGGGGGATTACTGTACCAGATTGTAAACTATATTATATTATAGAGGTATAGCCATAAAAACAACATGGTACTAGCACAAAAATAGACATGCAGATCAATGGAAGAAAATTGAAGACACAAATATGAGTACATGCAATATCAGCCACCTGATATTTTAAAAAAGGGTGAAGAACATTCACTGGAGGAAAGACAGCATGTTCAGCAAATGGGGTTAGCAAAATGGATCTCCATCTGTAGAAGAATGAAAATAAAAACGTATTTTTTCACCTTGCACAAAAGTCAACTCCAAATGGATCAAAGACCTCAATATGCTGCTCTTTTCACAATAGCTAAAGATGGAAACAGCCTAAATGTCCCTCAACTGATGCCTGGAAAATGAAAATATGGTGCATTTACACAATGGAGTTCTACTCAGCTATATAGAAAGATGAAATCTAAATTTGCAGGTAAATGGATGGAACTAGAAATTGTTATACTAAGTGAAGTAATACAGACTAAGAAAACCAACAAGGTATGTTCTTCCTCATATGTGGATCCTAGCACCAAATTCCTGTACATGAGTATGTATCCAGACATAACTACAGGAACCAGGATAATAAAAAGGAACCAGGGAGATAAAGAAAAGAAAGAACCTGAGAGAGAAGAAAGGGAACAGGTGTTGCCAAGGGAGATATGGATAAAAATGGGGTTATCTAAATGGGAGGGGTGAGGGAGGATTATACAAGGAAACTTGGGGATAAAGGGAAAGAAGCTCAAGAGAGGTGGGGCCATAGGAGATGGGTGTTATCAAGGAAAAAAATGGGGAAAATTGGGCACTCGAAATAGGGAAACCATGGTGGAAATGTTAGATACTGAGAGAGATAAATCATTGGTTTTAAAAAACAGAGCTAACCATATTAATCCAAGAACCTCCTGAAAAATTATACATACAACTAGTTAAAGGAACAAAATACATGTCTAGTCAAGATTTATCTGAGAATGTTTGGGTTTTGCCCAAGCTTTATCTACATAGCCCTTAAAAGTTCCAGACTGATGGAACTAACCTCCTTGGGTACTTAATAGCCATACACTGAGGTCTATATAAATCTGTTCATAGGGACTTAAAGGACAGTTTTTGCTCCTTGCCCTCCAAGGTCAACTAAGTTCCAGGGGACTGCATAGGATCTCTCAAAATGTTCTCTAACTGTGGTGAGTCACCTGGCCTCTTGTTCAGGGAGGCCATGGAGATCCCACTAGATGGACTTGAACCAGTGTCCAGTCTACAAAGAAGATCAAACAAAGGAAACATTTCCTCTATGCTTCCAAGTGAAGCAAGCTATGATTGAGGAGGACCTTTGACTTATCTTCACATAGATGGAACTGGTAAAAGAAAGGAACCAAGGGCTCCTCCCAAGCCCATATGGCCCTGAAGAACACACCCTCAAATGATCTGAAGAGTGAAAATAAATTGGTTTATTTGGCCCAACTAGATGATCTTAAACACCTAAAAGGAAAATATAACCAAATTTAAAGTGATCAGTATATTTCTTTAAGAGACCATGTGTATAGCTAAAGGCTACATAACAAGAAACAGTGCCAGACAGGAGACACCTTCTTTGAGTTGTTGCAGGGTGGCCAAAGAGATTCCCAAAATTACTCAGCCTATTGCCACAGCCCTTGATGGCCTCCCAAAACATGAGGGTAAGACCAGAGTGCCGAAGACAAAACATATGAAAGACACAGGATTTGGAGAAATAGGGCTGCAACACCCTGGTAGCCACTTCCCCTAAAGGTGAAGTCTCATTGCCTTGGAAAATGCTTTGAAAGTGCCATGGGAAAACATCAATGAATGATGCGGCACCAGCTTCAGGAGCAAATAACCACATCAATGACCAGGACAGCATACTCCATTAGTGCAGTAGTGGTACTTTTGTCTTGGGGGCAATCAACAGCTACCTAATTTGTCTAAAAGCCCACTTAAAGGGAGGAAACTCATGTGTGGTACTGTAACATAACCTAATACACATGGCTTTAGTGGTAGAGAAAACCCAGAAACTATCACATCGTTAGACTAATGTGATTTCTTAATATGTGCAAAATCACATATCCTTATATTTTCAGACAGTCACCCAGTCACCACTCATCCAAGAAGATCATTTTGCGGTAGTCAAAGACTAATATCAAGTACCACAACTGGTCACACATAGACACTGTCTATGAATTTCCCAGGCCTAAGGGACACATCTGCAATGCAACCTCTATACCTTAGACCCAAGGAACATGGAACAGGGATAAAGAGGACACTAAGGAGTCAGTTCTCAGTAATGAAGCTCCCTCATGCAATGAAGGGCCAGGAACACAAAAGGTCACAAATGGCCAAAGTTTAGAGATCAATAGTCTGCTAAATAATGGTCCTTGGACAGGATCTCTTTATTAAACTTCACCCAAGGCTCAGGACCATTGGGGAAAGGGGAGCAAAAGGATTGTAAGAGCCAAGGAGGATGGGTATGTTCATATAGAAACAGAGTCCTAGAAGTTCATGGGATCATGCTCATATGTTTCTATGGCAAAGGTTTCAGCATACACAAGTCTCATATAAACTCTGGCTAGCATGGCCCAAAAGATTCCCAGATAGTAACCCAGCATAGAACTGGGAAAATGAAAAGCAGACCCCAATCTTATCTAAAGGAAAATTGGCAAATGGTTGCTGCTGGATGAAGAAGAGCTGATCTTCCTGAAACAAGTGACTCTAGATAGGCTGACTAGACTCAGCTGATGAACTTGCACTGGGGAATGGCTGGGGGCACTGACAGCACAGTGGACAGTAACCGGGATGACAGAGTATATGGCCTCTGTTGTGGGGCAAGGGAGCTATGGGAGGGTGCCATTTGGAATCTGCGTATAAAGATGAATAAGATAGTTTGGTATGTTCTGTATGAAATATACTAAGGAATGTAATAAAAATTTTAGAAATTTGTAAGAAAAATATTGGTTTTTAACCTCTACAAATAATAAAACTAACAAAGCACAGAATGGATATTCAACAATTGATATTAATTTTATGTAATCTTTTCTTATTAATATTTCTGTTGTTAGCATTGTTTTGGGGAGATCTTTCTTACTCTATGAGCATGGAATTCAAGAGAAAAT
>NW_008349975.1:6190679-6191732 GCF_000622305.1 Nannospalax galili | reverse complement strand
ATTCAGGCACAGATATTCTTTTATACAGTCTTACATTTCTCAATCTTGATCATTTACTTGATTGAGCTGAGTCTAGGAGAATAATAAAGCACACTTCTGATTATGTCAGTAAGTGTGTTTCTGGGATCTGTAAGATCACAGTGTCTCTGATATATACTATCAGGTGGTTGTGGAGCTGTGGGTGGTAAGACATGGTTAGAGCCAGTAGCCTTTGGAAGTGTATCCTGAAAGACTATGTATTTTTCTGGCTCCTTCATGTCTCTGTTTCTAGGTTACCATGGGTCACACATTCTCATTAATATGATGCTGCTTGACCTTAGGCCCCAAACAATGGATATAATGGACAGTGGAGCATAAGTCAGAAATACTGAGCCAAATTATCTCTTTGCCAATTGTTTCTTTCAGCTGTCACAACACTGAAAACTAACAAACATGCCTCATATGATGCATGTACAGATTCAATCTACTACAGAATGAAATGATTCTTTTAAAAAATTGTGTCAATGCTGAAAATATGTAGATTACTTTGTTCTCAACCTTATTGCCTAATATCTCAAAGCAACTATTTCAACAATAATTATGGTGGATCTGTTATTACAAGCAATATAGAGAAAATTTACAATATTGATGTCTATACATAGGTTATATGAAAACACTATTATTCTATATAAGACTTTAGTATTGTCATAATTTTCAATGTTAATGGAAATCTTCATACATATCCACTACATAGATTAATATATATGTTTTAGTTATATTTCTAACTGATGTACAAAAATAACCAATGTATGGACAGATTAAAGGTTTCAGAGGTGCCAGTCCTTCATGGCAAGGAGGGCATCGAAAAATAAAGCACTAGGCTTCATGATGGTCAAAAAGCAGAGGAAAGGGAGTTTTGGTATATGCCTCGTTTTACAATTTTATTCTTTTAGTTCCCCAGCTTATAGAATGGTGCCACCCACAACACCATGAATCTTCTCTCCTCAATAAAACCTATCTAGAACTGTCCAGTTTCGCTATGCCTCACAAGTCTGTTAAATTATTCTATGTCCA
>NW_008349975.1:6187346-6190591 GCF_000622305.1 Nannospalax galili | reverse complement strand
CATTACATAGTGAATTATTTAGCACATATGTCTTCAAAATACAAAATCACATAAACACTTCCACATATTAAAAATAGATTTCTGATTCCTTTTGAATGTATTTTATTTCAGCATTATTAAATAAACTTTTTGTACATAAACAAACAATTCAGGAATTTCCCTTGTACTACTCTCATCTAAACACAGAAAGGAGACTGACAGCCAAATTTCGGCCACTCCTAAGAATGGGAAATGCATAGAATCAGAGCATCTGTATTTTCCTCTTTCACTTAGTGATATTTTCTTCAAGGTGTTTTAGAGGGCTGTAATCTCACATGAAATTGATGGTCTGTCTTTATTTAACATTGCAAATGAGCAATATAAAAATATTTAGATGAATGTTTGTAAATTTCTTTATGCCATATTGTGCTGGATAGCTTCAGTTGTCAACTTGACACACCTGGGTAGAGGGAGCCTCAGTTGGGAAATTTCTTCCATTGGACTGGCCTGTGGCCATGTCTGTGGGGCATTTTCTTGATTGATGAGTGATGTGGGAGGCCCACTGTGAGTGGTGCCAGCCCTGAGCAGGTGGTGTATTGCATAGGAAAGCAGGTTGAGCACAGGTTGGAGGACCAAGCCAACCAGCAGCATTCCTCCACAGCCCATGCCTCAGCACCAGCCCCCAGGTCCTGCCCTGATTTCTGACTCTGGGCACCCTGAGAGATTAACTGTAACCCAGGAGAATGTAAAGCCAAATAAACCTTTTCCTTCCCAAGTTGGTATTGGTCAGAGTATTTTTTCCCAACAATTGAGGGCAAACTAGAATAGAAGTTGGTATCAGAGACTGAACTATCTCTATGACAGACCTGATCCAGTTGTTTTGCAGAAGTGATTGGAACTTTGGGCTGAAAAAAATCATTGAGTGCTTAGAGCTTAGTGAATTGTTGCTGTTCAACTTGGGACAGTGATGATGAAAAAAGGTGGAGATGATGGAGGTCTGAACTGTGAAGTTTCAAAAGGAAGTAAAGATATCAGGGCTGTTTGAGTGATATTATGAATTCAGAATCTGTGGTTTCTTGATTGACTGGGGCTGAAGAATCAGTTGTGATTAAGAAAGACCAGAACCACTGAAGTGAAACCTTTACTTTACTGGTACAATTGATGCAGGTTAGGTGGGGCTGAAAAGTCAGCTGTGAGTCACAAGAGACCAGCATCATCAGGATGAAATCTTCCAGGCATTATTTCCTCAGGATCAGCCACAGAAACTATGGTTCAGAGGGGAGCCAATCCTCCATTTCAAGTTAGAAGCCAGACTTGGTAATTTGGAAGTCCCCTGCACTATTCTGATGTTGAAAGCATGAAGGGGGTCACAGAGAGCAACTGAAGATTGGCACCCTGAGAGGCCATGAAAGGCCATTAATGAAAATGCAGCCTCAGTTGCAGTGAAAAGCCCAGGTTTGAAGGGATCATAGACAGAATCTGAGGCTTTGCACCCAGAGAGGCCAGAAGAGCCCATTGGTGAAGGTGTAGCCTCATTTTAAGTGGAGTCCCCAGCTTTTTGGAGTACCGGGACCATGGGACATCACCAAAGGCAGTTTCAGGTGTGGAATGGAGCCAGCTTGTGCCTGTGAGTGGAGCTTTGTGTGCTGCCAATGGCAGAGCCATAGAAGTGGAGCCTCAGAAAACCTCTGGAATTCAGAAGGTTGTGAGTAAATCCAAGATGTCCAAATTTGAGCTACTTTGCCAGTCTTTGGTTTGCCTAAGTGTGCCCAATTCAACCCTTTTAAAAAGACTTTTTAAAAAGATACTTTTAATTTTTAAAGTGTTTGAGATTTCAAAAGACCAGGTAACTTTTAAAGTTGTATTGTTTTATGTTGTGATATTACCGTAACATCATACTTTGGGGGAAAGAAATGAAAAGCTTGTGGTTTGTTTGTCAAGTTCACAAGGGGTTAATTGTGCTGAATAGCTTTAGTTGTCAACTTGACACACCTGGGTAGAGGGAACTTCATTTGGGGAATTTTCTCCACTGGACTGGCCTGTGATCATGTCTGTGGGACATTTTCTTGATTGATGAGTGATGTGGAAGTGCCCCTGAGAAGATGATTGGGGCTGTATTGTATAAGAAATCAGGTTGAGCATGTGTCACAGGACCAAGCCAGTAAGCAGTATTCCTCAAAGACCTGTGCTTCAGATCCAGCCCCCAGTTCCTGCCCTAAGTTTGAACCTTAGGCTCCTTCAATGATGAACTGTGATCCAGGAGTTGTAAACCAAATAAACCCTTTCCTTCCCTAGTTGGTATTGGTCAGATATTTTGTCATAGCAATTGAAGGCAAACCAGAACAATTAACTTTGTTCAACCTAACTCAGACTTCAGAAAGACTACCATTTATTAAATTCTTCTCCAGATGTAGAATCTTTCTATTCTCCCGTTTATCATATGGTAATATTATCTTTTTCCCCCAACCTTACCCTCTCCTTCATCACATGACCATCCATGGAAGGCCCTTAATATATTACTAAACCAATCATCAAATTAACTGTATTTCATTTTGCTGCAGAAAACTTGTTTCATATACAGAAATTATTTAAGCATTATTTCTAGTAATGTAGAGTTTTATGCAAAGACATTGAGATCATTATAGAAATGAAGGGAACATGGAAAAACAAATCCTAAAGAACTGCAATTCCTGCACTTGTTGACATTGATATAATTAGGATAGGTTAGAGTGAAGTTTTTGAATCTGGGGACATGGAAAGTTGCCATGAATTCTCTTTAAGCTAGAATAAAAACCTAAGACCTTTTCCAGATGGCTGTGGGAAATGAATCAAAGAGTTTACATTAATAAAATCTAATAAATGATAGTGAAAAATGCAGGATTGTGAGAGTAGGGTCTAATGGAGAAGAGGTGTTACCCCATTCTTAAGAGGTAAATTTAATAGAGTTTGAAGTTAATTCTATAAAAGGAATGAGGGGATGGCAGATATAAAAAGCCAAAGGATATTTATTTTCTTTAAGTCTTTAGGGTCACATCAAGAGTTCACTCCAACAAATGGCATACAGAATTTGAGGCATGGGAGAAGGATACAACTTTGTAGGTACAAGAAAAGTTGTGTGAGGCTCACACTGAGGTCTGACTTACTAAGATACTTGTTTGCAGTATCTGAAAAAATGTGATCCCAGTTGAATACTTTCAAAGTAATCAAAAACAGATTTTTAAAAAGTCTACCCCTCTTTCATATAGAGGAAAAGTTATATTATATAT
>NW_008349975.1:6181065-6187224 GCF_000622305.1 Nannospalax galili | reverse complement strand
ATTATTATTTATATAAAAAAGTTAAAGTGAAGGCATTGTTCTTCATGAGAAAGAGAATACTTATATTCAGAAAGGACCACACAAGCACAATGCCTCCATTATTGATCAAATCTTAAGTTAGTGCAAATTCTACATTTTATCAGGTTGAATTATCAAAATGCTTACCCAACTGGCTGAAAACTTTGCAGAAATTTCTTCAGAAATGCATTCATTGCATTATTTTTAATGTTCTGCCCCTTGGCTTTTATTAAAGTTAGATCCAATAACCAAGCATATGAAGGACGCTGCCAGCATTTCTGATAAGCTGCTGCTGAAGACATTGTCCATTAGCCTCCTCTTTGTCACTCATAAGAGTTTGGAGAGAACATATTGGTTTACAAAGTTTACCACTGGAAAGCCTTGATTCTCTTAAAATGCAGGTTTCATATTTTGGAAAGACAAAGAAAGTGTTTAAGTTTCAGTTTTTCCAAAGTCTCCAAAGTTCATATTTGCCAAAAATGTGCTAAGCACATTTACAACTAAATTGTGCAGAGCAAAAAGTTGAAACCAATGTCTATTTGAAAATATTCTTTATAATTCTTAATTTTAAAAGATAATTATCAAGTATGTATGCCATTTATGGTAAAATGCTTAAAAGTGTTTTGAAAGTAAATAACCTCTAAGTAATAAATGCATGAATTATTAAAACTTCATTAGACTTTTCTTGCTAAGAAGTTATCAAAGTTAGAATGATTTTAATATTTTCTATCTCATTTGTGAGTGTGTACAGCTCATATGAGTGCACACGTGCATGCCATATAGACTGAACCTAGAACTTGGTTCAACTACACTGGCTGGTTAAGCAACTGTAGCATAGAACCATCATATGAATGTCAAACTATTGACAGATGCCCAAACTTGGATTCACCCACTTCCACTTGCTTAGGAAAGTCCAATTAACTCTGCTTTCTCAGACTGCAGTTTGCAGAAATTAGTCCTCAGTTTCCTGTAGGGACCAATGGACCAGGGGCCCAGACATTATTCCTGCTTCCCAGAAGGCATTTTGGCAACAATTGGCATATCCTGGCAGGATAAGACAAAACTGAGAATGAATTTAGGAAGGTTATGATGTCTCTGATGTGGCAAAGGAGACCAATGACCAAAGCAATGTTGGGTGAGGGGCATATGTGGGCAGAGGAAATTTTGGTATGATGGGCTATCCCTAGAGGCCTTGTGAGGGTAGCAGCAGTGGCTTTAGAAAACTTTTCGGACTGGATAGTGAGATGCATAACTAAAAGTGAGTTGCATAATTGGATAGTGAGATGCATAACTAACGTGAAGCCAGGTAAATGGATGGTATCTGTGGAGGAAATTTCAGGACAGCAGTCCTCTTATAGGTGGTATGAAGTGGTACAGCTGCTTGAGTGCTGGGGTCTGCCTATGAGTAAGAAGATGCTTTGAGGACAGGTTAAGGTCTATCGATAACTTTTCAAGCCCTGGGAGTACACCAGGGACAGAAGTTTCAGCAAGCAACTGCAGAGACCGCCTGGCTACTGCTTTATGTAATAAGAGATCTGTCCCAGGTGGTGGTGGTAGCCTAGAGGAATACTTAAGGCATAAGAGGAATTTCAGTGAAAAAGGGATATGAGGTTGGCCTCTTCAGTATTGCTCTCTGGCCTTGTCAGTAAATTGCATAAAAGACAAAAAGAGACTGAGGTATTAGCCTGCTATTTTTGTGAATGGGGGCCAGAAAGGGATTGATAGTCTGATTATTACATTGATAATGCAAAGCTTATCCTGGGACCCCCCAAACCTGGGACCCCTGGAGATGGAAAATAGTTAAGAGAAAGGGAGCACCCTAGAAATAGAAATGTTCCTCGGGTTCAGCCTTTAGTATAAAGAAAGAAAAAAAAAATCATGTTTCAGCATGCTGATGGAGGCCTTCAAAATGGTCCAGTGAGAGAGAGACTACAGCGAGCAAAGAATACTATACACTGGAGCTGTTGAAATAGGGAAGACGTTCAAAGAGGCAATGAAGAAGCCCCTCATCACCTGGCTTGTGAGGATATGGGACATGGCAGCAAATGATAATAGTTTAAATGCTACAGAAGTGTTAAAGCTGAGCAGTGTAACCACTCATCCCTCCTTGAGACATAGTCTGCATAGCCTGAGGCAGTAGAGAGGGAATCAATACCTGATGGACTAGATTGTACAAGTCAGTAGAGATACTTGGTCATCACCAGTGTAGGTTCTCATGGATATCAGGGGCTGGAAGAGCATAGAAGAGGGGTAGGCAGGCATTATTGAGAGAACTAGGTATGAGAAAATCAATGTATGATGCCAAGTTCACTGGACCAGATAGGACTATGTTCACCAGAGATTTAAAGAAGTATTTGATTCAGCAGGGACCTCCATTAGTATGTAGCTTTCATGGCTATCTGAGTCGTTAGTGAGGCAGAATCTCTATGAAGTAGCAGAGACTTTGGAAGATCTAAATGACTTAGACCAACATGTAAAATATGTCATTAAGATAGTAGAACAAACTAGAAGACAAAAAAGACAAAGCAAAGAAAGAGGTATGTTTGAGTTACCTGAAGGCAAATGTGACAAAATTTATTTCTCTCCTGAGAAAGGTTATACTAGAGATGGAGGGACTTTGCCTACCCAGGGTCTCCTCAAGAATCCAGGTATGGTTAATGGAGCAACAACAGGTGTGACTATATCCAGGAGTCAGACTCTGGGCCTACCTGACCCAGAAAACCAACAGGTGCAGCAAGGAATAAGGAGACTTATTCCTCCTTGACCCTGTGTAGTGCCAGGAAGTTTGAGTCAACCCCAATGAGTTTACCAGGGGTGGAGAAATGCAGTGAGACTCTGTGTAAGAAATCCAGGACACTGAAGGGCTCCAATTGTTAAATAAAAATCCCATTATCGGAAGTGTGTTGCCCCATATTACCTGTTGACCAAGACGTCCTAGAGTCCCCCAAAACAATAAAGGCTATTGACACTATTGCTGAAGATCCTGCATGATGTGAGCATGGGAAAAGGAGAATCACAAAATGCCCCACTTCAGAATTGCTAATGGAGAATGGTACCCAAAATTTCTATGGATCCACCTATGCTGCACTAGCAACATACTATACATGATGTGTCTGCTGGTGCAATACTGGCTCAACTACCATATGTATGTACAACCAACAAGTTTCCAATTGGATTTAAGGTTGGCTCCTTGAGGAGGAACACACATCTTGTACTGCAAGCCAGGCCAACCCCTGAAGGCAAAAGTTATAGGCCCCAGTGGGGAAGATACTGCAATTGTTTGTAGTATCTACAACTATACCTACTAATGTGAATTCCAAGTGTTTCTGTTTACAGCCATTGGTTAGTTTATTATAACAGTCAGTGTTCAATTAAATGTTTCTGCATCTTTTCATTTGTATTTTTAGAGTAGGAAAAATGCCACTGAGATAGGCCAACAGCCACATCTTGGAAACAGATGATGGAAAGGCACAAGAGATCAGTATCTTGCACAATGGAGAGAGGATCATCCTATGCCTGTTTCACCCCCTCTAAGACTCAGGGACTCTTGCAGAAGAAGATGGCAGAATGAATGTAAGAGCCAGAGGAAGGAGTGGAATGTAGAATAGAACTGACTTCAGAATGTCAAGCTATTGACAGACACCTTCTTCCCATACTTGGTTGCACTCGCTTGCTTATGATCATCACAAACAAACTTGACTGTTGATGTTCCACAAGAAAGGTGAGGCAGGGAGTGTCAGCCATGCCTCCCATACAACCAGCTGATCCTAGTTGCACAAGTGGGGACTAAGGATACCTAAGTTGAGGAAGCGAGCAGAGAGACCCTCTTGCCGTTTCTTTTTTGCTTTCACACAGAAGTGTCTTTATTAAGCCTTTAACAGCATTTCCTGAACATAAAATTGAAAATGAAAGTTAATTTACATATTTCTGTTTATTTATTTATTTGTTTATTTATTTATTTACATGCACAGATGATTCCAGTAACATAGATTTTTAAAGAATGAAAAGTGAATCTACATCTTCAGTCTGAAGGATCCCTGCATGAGGTTTCTCCTTGAATAATCTGAAGTGGAAGCCAAGTAGGGAGCCCATACTTTAATCACTTGTGGGTTCAGACCCTTTGGTTAAGCAATGACATCTCTTCTGCATAGGAGTACATCTCAACAAAACAACAAGGTTCGTTGGAATGCTCAGCTGGAGAATAGCCTTAGTAGTCAAGCACAGACTCAGCATTTAGTCACAGAATTCCCTTATTTTTAGGAAATATATCCAAACATTGATACTCTGCTATTTTAATACACCAAAAGATTCCACTTGGACCAAAATCAGAATCAAATAAGAAGTTTTAAAGCTTCTTTTTCTCTTAACATTTGAGCACAGTAGCCCCAAACGGAACAAAAATCTTTATCTGTATTCTGTAGAAAATATTGTATTTTCTGTAGAAAATAAAAGCAAACATGAGTAATTGGAATTATCTCTCAGAATCATATTATAGATGGGATTTATTTGCTAAAAGATTTTTAAAATACTTAACATAAAGGTGTTGTGGTCATTATAATAAGAAAATAATAGCATCATTCTATCGTTGTTATAAGTTCAGGTTGTTATAAGTTATATCGTTGCATATAAGTTCAGGTTTGACGTTTACTGAAACAATTACCTTAATTTTGCTATTTGTACCATTATGTAAAACAGGCAAGAAAGGGAACCTAAATTGCCAATCTGAAGCTCAAATTAATAATGCGATACATTTTATTACTTACTCTAAAAATTTACTGCAGACAAATAAAGCGTACATATGCCTTAATAGTCATCTATTATTATTTCAGGTATGAAAAAGTACTTTAATTGACAATTCCTTCATTTTAAATTAAGGACATAAATCTTTCCAGAAATGTATCCTCCTCTCAGATAAACTTATCAGATGTAGTCTGATGAATACTTATAGTTTTGTCATTCTTGAGATTTGATAAAACTTCAATCTTATTTCACATAGATGTGCCTAGTAGTACCAGTGGATTTGGCAATGTATTATTTCTATCTGAAAAGTGAAGCTATTGACTAGCTAGGTGACATGAACAGAAGTGTGAATGCTAAATGGTAACCATGCAGTTTACAGTATGAAAACCTATCCCCAGGAGAAAGTGATCCAATGAATTAAAAAATGTCTTGTATTTATTTCTGACACACAATGTTTTCCTACTGTGAGCAGTGAAATAGATTAAAATAATATAACAAAATCTCTACTGGCCTGATTAAAGGAAGATTATATCCAGATAACTTTCAGATCATGAAAAATATGAAGAATTATGCCTTCTCACACACCGAAGAAACACAGAGGACCTCTTTGGATCCTTTAGGAGACATCTTTACATCTGGAGTTACAAAATAAACAAGTAGATATTCAGTGGGATAAAGAAAATAATGTGATGGTGAGGTCAATGACATAATTACTGTTTTAGAAAGAAAGGATCTTCTCTGATCTCAGAGGTCCAAAGAACATAGAGCTAACTCATCTAAGATAAGAACATTTGGAAGACATTTACAAAGATCCAGTTTAGGTATATCGTCTTCAACAATTATTTTAATCCAGAAGATTTTAACATAAATATCTGCTAGAAATGATCATTAAAATTCTTTAGGGGCTGGTGAGATGGCTCAGCATGTGCAGGCATTTGCAGTCAAGTCAGACAACCTGAGTTCCATACCCAGGGGCCACATATGGAAGGAGAGAGCTGATTTCCCAAAGTTGTCCTCTGACCTACACATGTGTGCTGTGGCACATGCAAGCCCCTTTCACACATGATAAATTTTAAAATGTAACAATTTTTATTAAAATAATTCTTTACACTTAAGTTAACACATATTATATATTTATTTCACCAATGTATCCAAGCTCTCAAAATTCTCTTTTCCTACAATAAAGTACACATTTTATTAATTAAAGAAGTTTCACATATATTCTTTATACATGAAGTTAAAACAAAAATATGTCAGTAATTTATATGCCAATTGGTTAAATTAAAACAATGTTCTTCAATTTGATATATTTAGAGCTGCAAACATTGATATTTCTATGCATCTAGTTTTAAATAATTTATAAGATTAAATGGGAACTCCAGGATACATTGGTGAAATAAA
>NW_008349975.1:6166225-6180851 GCF_000622305.1 Nannospalax galili | reverse complement strand
TTAGAAGAATCTGCAGTTCTGAGGAGAGCTGTCAATAGAGTCTTAATACATTCAAGTCCTTTGGAGAAAAGCATAGACCAAGGGGAAAACTCAGAGAGGAAACTGACTATAGAGAAGTCTGAATGGTTGTCAAGGTTAAATTTCAAAGGGATCTGTTTAGTGTGGTTCTGTCAAATAGGAATCAGAGAATAAGTCATTAATTTTATGACATTTTTAGTTCTACCTGGTTTTTCTAAAGATAGACTTCCTTCCAGGCTAATTAACTACTAAGCATTTTAAAGACAATCCATGTTCCTAAGGAATAAAAGATAAATTGCACTTATGGAGTAATTGACAGAGTGTGTATTGGATATCTGAAGCAATTATAGTGTGCATCCTCATGCCGGAAGAAAGACTTATGACCTGCCATTTCTTTACTTAATCTCGGACCTCAGCATCAGATAGTAAAAGCTGAACTTACATACCCTCTAGTTGGAGTAACCTCGTGCAAAGAACTTCTGAGAAAACTGTATTCCTTCCTTGGCATTATCAAAATAACACTGTCATTATCTCAGATTTATTCCCAAGTTAGTTTCTTTTCTTTTGACAGTAAAGTCAGAGCTGACAAACCAAAGCATCTTTCCTTGAGATTCAATTACTGAAATATATGACAGTTTGCTTTACTTCTTTTTAAGTTTTCAAAGTTGCTAGTGGAATATATATCACTTGTTTTGAAATATATGTACTGCATCCATAATATAAAATACTATCAGTAGACATACAAAGCATTAAAAATCATTTTTGTTGGAAAGTAAATAGCACAATAATAAGGAATATGAAAATATCTATAATTTTTAATGTGGGTCTATTAGCTCTCTAGTAGAATTCTTACATACAGGAGAGACAATATTAAATTGTTTCTATCTTTAAGAAGATTGAAATCAATCAATAATTTATTGTTCATGACCTAAAAAGAATAATATAGTCTGAATTTGTGTGAGGCATTTATAAATTTAAAATATACTTCTCCATAAGAATCTCCCCATGTTCTGGGTAACTACACATAGTAACTATTAGTGCTTGATATGATTGTACCATCTGAGTCATGTAACTCACTTTCCAAAACTGGGGCAAACAGTAGATGATATAAAGCTCACTATATACATGTATGTGCCATTATATAATGCTTCAATGTTTACATACAATCATTATAGGGAGTAGCATGATATAAAATGAGATATATGTTATAAATGTTTAAAAAATTGAAATGCACCTAGGAACAAGATTTCAAAGTTTGTCCCTATTGAATAATTACTTTGTTTCATTTAAGTTTAAATTTTTTCTACTAGTTGTAACTAAAGAATATGCTTCAAAGAATTATTAGGGAGAAATTGCATTGAACTGATATGTCCTTACTTAGACATAACACCAGAAAATGAATAATAACAAGTATTTTGAGAATTAGATAGTATCTCTAACCTACTTGTGTTATGTGTGTGTGTGTGTGTGCATATGCTTATGTATATACATGGTTTATGAACCCATGAACATGTGGAGCCTGGAGTTAACATCAGGTGTCTTTTTCATTCATACTTTACTTTAATTTTTGAGACAGGGTCTCACACTGAGTATGGAGCTCACCAATTTGGTTAGGTTAGCCAGCAAGCAAGCCATAGATATTCTCCTGTCTTGCCTTTCCTATATTCAGATTACAAGCATGCTCTGCCATGCCCAACATTTTGCTTGAATACTGGGGATATAAATTCAGATCCTTATGCTTGTGAATCAAGCAATTTAACAACTGAGCTATCTCCCAGTCTCTTGTAGACTTTCTAAAGCAAAATAAATTATCATGTTTGACAACCAAGTTAATTATTTATCTTTTCTTTTATCTCATCAGAACCTGGACAGTTGTTTCTTTTATAAAGTTATGATTAAATGTATTTTCACAGTTTCTCTAAGATCAATTTTCTATCATAACGAAGATTAATCTTCCACACATTTATATCATTCCAGAAACTCTAGCATTGAATAATCCTATGGTTACAAGTATTTCATTGACAGTATGAGATTGTCAGTGGTAAATGTATTGATAAGGCTATGCATCTATTTTGCTAAACTAGTAGTATTGTTACTATTTCAAATCCAAATTTATTTTTACTTTTTACATTAATATGTTTATCTGTTCAAACTTCTGTGAAAAATTCTTAAAAACAAAATAAATATGTTTCTTGATGTTTTGATGTGTATCATCTAGGGAATACAATGAGCAGCCTACATTCAATTATATTTTATAATGAAAAACATCCAATTTAACTTTGTACCAAACTTTATTATTTCATTAACTTCTAGTACTTAGCTCCAAGCAGGATTATCAATAATAAATATAACTATTTGAAATGTTTCAAAGTCTCTTTGACAAAGTGAATGGCAAACCTTTAGAAATGGCATGCATTCCAGTAGCCCATGGTTCCTTGAGAAATCCATCATCACTTCTTATTTTCTCTCTCTTTCATTCACTGCTCTTTGTGGGACAATGCCTTCTTATTTTGAAAAACTAATATTTTGCTTTATTCCATGACAGAATGTTGGAGAGAATCTAGGAGATATATGTGGCTTTAACCTTAAATATTCACCACAACTGAGCAGTACATGTTTTCATAAGAGTACAATTTCGTATAAAAACTATTCTTTCACCTGTGTGTTTTAGCAGGACTGTAGTCCAAATCACCCTCATCGCTGACCTGGAATATTGTGTTGTTAGCCTATGATGTCTCTGTCAATAAATCTTCTGTGATCTATTCTAAATGTATAAAGCTAATATCTGGGCCAGCTAGATCCATGAGCAATTAAAAATGCTTATCATCAAATCCGAAAAGCTGAGTTCTACTCCATAACCCACAATGATGCAAAAATAGAACCCACTCTCATAAGTTATCCAAAGACTTCCATACAAGCTCTGTGGCAAGAGCATGTCAGTACACACACCACCACACCATGAAAACAGAAACAAATGATTCAAATTATATATATATATAAAAGACTAAAACTGAACTTAATCTATTAAGATTAGATGTTGCATTTTCCCTGACAATTTCCCAAGGAGACTTCAGATCCCATTAAATGAAGTGCAGTCATCTTACCAGAGCTGATGGTGCTTCAAGGACCCACCCCTCCAAAACTCTCAGGTCTCAGATCCTTCCACTCTTCTCTCTGCTTGTTGTACAGCTCAAGATGAAAATGATTCAACACCCTTAACTTTTTCACTGTGTTTGAAAGCCTTTTATATATTAGGTACTCTCATAATTTGTCTTCTTACCTGAGTAAATTAGCAATATGTATTGACAGTTGTTGAGCAGTTTTGTTTTCTTAAGGAGTGTGCCTCACCTCCTCTATGTCATATTACCTTTAAACATTCATAAGAACTGTGGATTTGTTTATCCCATCTGCCCATTTAGAATAGAAATTCTTCAGAAGAGATTTTTAAATGATCTTATTCACTGTTGTATTCAAATCTAAAAGAATTCTTCCTCATGATAAATAATCAATTGCATTATTGTGAATAATTAGCAAAAAAAGCCAGTCTAACTCATTTGAATACGCAGCAGTCTAAAATATGAGACAAAATGAAACTTACTAGTTGGTTCGTTTTGAAGTATATAACACTGCTTTATTCCTTAGAAAAATAATTTGCATATATTTCAAATATGACAATTTCCTATCTATAAGAAGCATAGTTTGATAAATTTAAGTACCACATATTAGGATGAATAATCTTCAAGTGGTAAAGAATAACATAAATGGTGGGGACTGGAGAGATGGCTAAGTGGTTAAGAGCACTAGCTGTTTTTGCAGAAGACCCGGGTTCAAATCTCAGGGCCAACATGGTGTCTAGCAACCATCCTCAAATCCAGTTCCAGGAGATCGGATGCCCTCTTCTGTCCTCTGTGGGACCTGGATGACACAGGTGCACTTACACACATGCAGGCATAGCAATAATACACATAAAATAAAAATAAATAATAATGTAAGTGGCATGGGTATACAGATAGACTATTATAAAAAGTATAGTGTGATTCTGTCTCATTGTAAAATAAAGGCGAGAATAAATATAAAATAAAATCTTGTGTCTTGGTATATACAACAAATGAAACACTGTCTTTGATATTCTGTAACTGGAAATTTGAAATCTGAACAAAAAATTAGTAAAGGGACACTGGGAATACTTCCTTATACAGAAAACTTACTTCTGGCAGGTGGTCATTTAATTTCTGCTAGAAATGTTTTAGTAATAGAGAAATCACTATGTCAAAATGAAACCAATCTTATTATAAGACAGTTACAATTCTCAGAATACTTTTTTTCCATCAAACTGAATTTCCCTTCTTGTCACTATTTTTCTGGGGTCTGCTATATCTAAAATTTAAAAAAGGTATATTTCAGTTATATAACTCTATTTAAATTTTTATTTTTAACATTTTAAGCAAAACTACATTCCTCTAAGTTTTTTCTGCGTTATGCATTAGCTGACAGATTTTGAAATAGTCTGCTACCCTTTACTGAATATACTAGAATATATAATATAACATCCCTATAATATTTGGTTATCAAGTATTCACGGAAATGCACTATACTAATACATATTCTAATCAAAAGTAGCAGTTGAAATGACCACAAAACTGCTGAAATACTAAACAACTATGCCAGCACTGAAAATTGCAGTAACATTTTGACTATTATTCAAAAGATTAAATCAACTTAATGTGAATTTAAAATAGATGATAGCAGAGGAAACATTTTTACTCCCCAACATTGAAATTTTACTTACTGAAAAAGAGCACATAACCGCCGGGAAAGCAGTGTGCTATCAGATACCTCAGTTCATGGTAAGCGAGCCTGAAATCAAAGTAAAGTGCAGAAAAATTCAGGAGATCATTATCCATGACTCAAAGGCTAATATGAATCAAAATTATTTAAGTAGGTACACTGGAAGCCCTCCCATGAACATGCTGAGCTGGTGTAAGAGCTGTGAGGGCAGAGGTATTCTAAATTTCAAATATGGCCATATAACTGGACTACTATTTCCTCTTTTTTCTTTCCATATGTAGTAAAAAAATCATATTAAGCAAATACTAATTATCACAGACCAATCTGTCCCATTTGGTTCCCTTGTGACCTAACAAGTCACTTATTGAACATGCCTTGTGAAATTATACCAAAAATATTTTGAACAAAGTCTTGAATTCTTAAAACAAATACATAAATCAAAAGTGGAGGGAATTAAGAAAACAGTCATCTTTTGGGGGAGAATTATCGAAAATGAATATGAAATTAGAAAGCATAAAAAAGTCTTAAAATATGTGGGAAGAAATTGATCCAAATCTGCATGTAATAATTATATTGTGCCTGAGTGGCTTTATAAAATAAGACATGTAAAAACATTAGCATACTCATGTTTCTCTAGTTATTTAAATAATATCAGTATAAAAAATAATGGAAAATACTCTGGATCATTTACTCACTGTCCTAGTCTGTTCTTCATTGCTGTGACAAACACTCTGACCAGTACCAACTTGGGGAGGAAAGGGTTTATTTGTCTTACATCTCCCAGGTCGCACGCAGTTCAGGGAGCCCAAGGTAGGAACTCAGGGCAGGAACCTGGAGGCAGGAGCTGGAGCACACCACGGAGGAACGCTGCTTCCTGGCTTGCTCTCCTGGCCCCTGCTCAGCCTGCTTTCTTATGCAACCCAGGCCCACCTGCCCAGGGGTGGCACCACCCACACTGGGCTGGGCCCTCCCACATCACTCATCAAGAAGATGCCCCTCAGACATGGCCACAGGTCAGTCCAATAGAGGCAATTTCCCGATTGAGGCTCCCTCAACCCAGGTGTGTCAAGTTGACACTAAAGCTATCCAGCACACTCACATTAAGTGATTCTCACACTCTCAAAGACAATATTCTAAAACCAATTTAAAGGTAAATCTTATTGTAAATAATGTGAACCTTATTGTAAATACATGCGAAAGGCCTTTAAATGATTTTAAAAATTCAAACTATCAAAATGGACTAAATCAGTTGGGAATTTTTCAGAAATTTAGGGATCATTCAACATTACCTATAAATTTAATTAGTTTAATTAATAGGACAAAAATAAGCTTGACCTAGCGCTTCTATATTATGAAGATGTCAAATTTTTAGTAATTATTAGTATGTTGAAAAAGTTTTAAATAAAATAGAAAGATAATGTCTAAATATTTTAGGAATCTTTTAAAAATATTTGTTATCTATTATTTTTATCTAGCATGCATGACTGTATTGCCTGCATATAAGTCATGCAATGCTCATGAAGGTCAGAAAAGAATGTTGGATCCTCTAGAATTGGAGTTACTTATGGTTGTTATCTGCCATGTGGGTGCTGGAATCAAACCCAAGTCCTCTATAAGAGCAAACAGAGCTTTTAACTTCTGAACTATATCTCCAGACTCTATAAGAATAATTTTTAAACATTAAGAAGTTAAAAATAATTATATTCTTATTAAAGTGAGGTATAAAAATATGGTAACAACTCATTACTTCATATTGTTTCATATCCTTTTTTCAAAAAGTATTAAAATGATTCAACAAGTAAATCATAAGAAATCATATACTCATTATTTTAAGAAAGTTTCTTACATCACACAAACACACAATTAATTTCTTGTCTGATAACACAAACAAATCATATACTAAAGAACTTATACCCCTTACTTAGTGAGACTTGTAGATGCAAACCAATAAACATAAATCAATAATTGGCAGTTAATAGGTATACTTTTGAAGAAAATCCCTTAACATTGGCAAATACCAAATAATATAAAAATGAAATATTCTGGCAGAGAATATTTCAGAAACTCTTATAGGTCTTTCCTAAGGGCCAATAAAAATATTCAGTGACCACATCCAATATCACATAAATATAAATTCACTCCTAATTATATTATTTTGAATCTCTTTTAATAAATATATTGATGATTTTTCATGAGATTTAACTAAAATTGCACATGCAGATAACAGTACGGTTGTTAAACCAGAAGGGAAAGATTGTTTAAAGTAATTAAAACCTCTGAAAATATTAGTAACTACTTAATAATAGAGGTATAATAATGAAAAATAATTAAATATTAACAGCTATTGAAACGTTTAAGATTGTCCTGGTGGCATATGCATGTAACTACAGATCTGGGAGTGCCTGAAGAAGGAGAAAAAAATTGCTCAAGGCCTGAGTGGGCAACAAAATGAGTTCAAGTCTAGTCTAATAACTTAATAAGATTCCATTTCTCTACCAAAATTAAAATGAGGGCTGTGTGTACTGCATAGTGATAGAGTAACTCATCTATGTCATAGAAAGTCCTAGAATCTATTCCAAGTACCGGAAAAAAATGTTAAAGTGTAATAAATGTTTTATCTTAATTTTATTTATAAATATTTTATTTCTTATTTTTTAATTTATTTGTATGGGTGTATTGCCTGAATGTATTTAATGGCAATCATTCTGTGCAATGCCCAGGGAGGTCAGAAGAGGGTGTTGAATTTCCTGTACTTGGATTTACAGATACAGATGGTTGTTACCTGCCATTTGGGGGCTGGGAATCAAATCTGGGTTCATTACAAGAACAGCTGTGCTCTTAACCACTGAGCCAGCCCTCCAGCCCCTGTATTTAAGCATGGCATATAGAAAGTGTTATTGAATTCCACATAAAGAAAAACATTTAATAGAATAAAGAGAGAAATTTGTTTATGACATCAGATGAAAATGCAAATGACATACATTTCAAATAATATTAATTAAACAAAACAGAGGAAAAAATAAGAGGAAATAACTTGGGAATATCTGTATAATTTCAGATGATGAATATTATAATTCAATTAGAAAAACCCCAATTAAATACCTACAGGATTTCTTGAACAAATATTAAATCTGTACTGTAGCTAGTAAAATTGAACATTTGAATACAAAATAAACAAAAATAGTTACCATATGTCGCCGGAATTCCCTCTGGGTCTCCTGCACTATCAAGAAAACGTATAACATATCTTTATATGCATTCATTAACTCATAAAGGAATGAGTACTCAGTGCCTTGCCCTAGCCAGTTTAGAGCCCACCATATCAGAGCGTGCTACACCCATAGTCACCTCTAGCATTCGCTCACACCTCCAGGGCCAGCAATCTCACCCCAGGTCCTTAAGATCAGTCCATTCTGTCCTTGAGCTGCTGCACAGCTGCGCGTTCGCAAAGCCATGCGGTGCTACCCATGGTTTCCGTCCCAAGATGGCTCCCAGCAGCCTCTCAGTAGTCCATGCTCTGCAGCAGGCCCTGCCCCTTGGAGGAAATGGGGAGAGACCACGTTTGTCCATGAAACAGCTGAATTACAATTGTGAAAAAAGTTCCTTTAATCAATATAACCATAACATTAAAATGAGCAAAGCACATGCAAACATAATTCAATAAATTGAAAAGAAATGGGTAATGTATATACAAAAACTGAAGTTCAGTAAAGAAAAATGAAATTAATAAAGTAATACAAAATAGGAAGCCAGGCCTGGTGGCACATGCCTTGATTCCAGCACTAAGCAGGCTGAGACAGGCAGATCTCTGTAAATGGAGGCCGGCCTTGTCTACATAGTGAGTTCCAGGCCAGCAGGGGATATAGTAAAACCCTGTCTTAAAAAAAAAAAAATACTCCTCACATTGTTTTTTAAGAATGTAAATAAAAAAATAAAAGGATTAATGTATAATGAGAGTCAGGAGAAACAGTTATTTAATTCCATATCAATTACCCTGTATATATACAGTATACCTACAACCTGATCTTAATACAAATTATCTAAATAATTTTAATTAGATTTAGGAAAGACAATATTAAGAAAGTAACTGAAGATTTATATGAAGCTAAGTTTTCTAATGCTATTTAAATTTGTAGAATTTAAGAAAATGCATGAAACTTATTGAGAAAAAAGGTATTGTATATTACATATTACATAAATCCAAACTAGTTTGCATAATATTTCATTCAATAGTTTACAAAATAACATAAAATAGTAATATTTAATAATAAATGTAAAAGACAAAAGCAATACATTTTTCATTAGATACTCTATCCCAATTAATGCAATTCTCTTATTTCACATCACATTTTTAAGCTGTTGGAAAATAAATACTTCAAACTCCTTAGCAATGTATATACTGACACATTCTCTATTGTATTGTTGTCAATTTCTATAAATCATGTATCTGGTATTACTGAAACAGTATTTGAGACCATTGATGGTGTAACACTTGCATTCTTGAATGAATATAATGTGAAAATCACCCCATCTTAGCCCATGATACCTCTACAGTATAAAAATATATATAGGGCTGGAGAGATGGCCCAGTGGTTAGGAGTACGGGATGCTCTTGAGTCAGGTCTAATTCCCAGCATCCACATGGTGGCTAATCATTAGTAACTCCAGTTCCAGGGGAGTCCAAAGCCCTCTTCTGACTTCACTGGGCATTGCATGACAGGGGTACACTTACATACATCCTGACAATACACTCATACACATGTAATAAAAATAAATAAATTTTAAAAATGAAATACATTATTGTTGTTTACCGTTTTATGCTAGTGCTATTTTTAGTTATTATTTAGTTTTATTTTATCTGTGAATGTTTGGCTTTTGTGTATGAAAGTACATTACCTGCATTGAATGCCCATTCAAACCAGAAAAGAATGTTGAATCCACTGGAACAGAAATGTTTTAAGCCTCCGTGTGTGCTAGAAAACAAATGATGCAAACTTGCAATATTGGAGTAAGTCAGCAAAAGCTCCTTGGCTCATATAATTGGAGGTTCAGTTATCAATAGCCTGATATATCTAAAACTTGTCACAATTTACTACTTTAAATGAAATAACAGCAGGGGAGATACCGGCCCAATAGGCTCATCACAGAAGCACATTGGCTTCAAGCTGCATTTAATTCATCATTTGACAGAATAAATAAATCAATGATTGTAGTAAACATAACAGTAGTGCCCTGTGTCCCCTAGATGTAACATTCTGTTTTTGATTGTCTAAAGATTTTGGAGTAATAGTTTCAATAATGTCCCATAGATTTCATTAGAAAAGCCTTCTAAGAAATTTTGTATCACGTAATTCTGGTGGTAAAGAATGGTAAACAGCCATTTTATTTTGAGGCGGTGACTATCTTGCATGCTTGAGTTTGGAAATAGGTGGATTATCTTGGTGATTTGAAATATGTTTCTCTGTTGTAGTGATTATGAATAAAGAATCCCTTAAATTTTTGCTTATGTATTTTAGTTGATAAAAATTGATTTCACTACAGAAATGGTAATGCCAGGCCTGGTGGTACTCGCCTTTAATCCCAGCACTCAGGAGGCAGAGGTAGGTGGAGCTCTGTGACCTCAAGGCCAGCCAGGTCTACATAAGGAGTTCCAGGCCAGATGGAGTTACAGGGAGACCCTGTCTCAAAAAAGACCAAAAAAAAAAGATTTCACTCAGTCTTGCTGCCTAGTATAGTAATCATGGCTATCTTACCTATTTAGAATCTTTTTTGATCTGATATCTATTTATCTCAAGATACAGTCATTATATTTGAAGTCAGGTGGTTTATATCATGGCAGAATATATCATCCTCATATTTAAACTGCTGAAGATAAATGTAGAGAATTTAATGATTCTGTAACTCCATTATCAGTTAGTGTTTCAATGCTATGTTATGGTAAAAAAAAAAAAAAGAGTCCTCTTCAAAGGACATAGAGGGAAAGAAAGTCAGTTGTGCAGGAAAGAAAATTAACTCTAAAGTTCTTAAGTTTGGAATCATTATATAATGGCACATTAAGGAACTTCTTACATCTAGACTTTATTCAAATTTTATTCATATTTTATTCAACCAATGGTGCAGATTCTTTAAAATCTCACAACCAACTTGGAATAGTACATTGAAGCTATAATACATTGGTGTTTCCCTTGATTTCTAATTATGCTCTTTCTTCTCTTACCTGATAATTTCAAACGTATCACGTGGTAGCTGCTCCTGTACTGACAATGGGGTGCAGTCGGGTAATCACATTATAAGTTGAAAATATTGACTATAAATAATGTGTTAATACTAAACACCAAGTAACATATATTAGTTTAGTGTATATTGCATCATCATACATTTAGGCAAAATCCTTTAAAACACATATAATTTAGTTCTAAGGTACTGAGTAGCTCATGTGAACACATATATAGATACTTTGTAAATATGATTTATACAAATTACACTATCATTATAACCGAACAGCTGATCCACATGAGTATATTTTAATATATCTTTTATTTACCATCATGATTGATCAAATAGATGTCTGGATATGATAGTCCACTGATAAGCCTTATCATTATAAAGAATATGGTTTTGTGTTTTGTTAATCAAGGAAAAGTTCACAATGAAGAAAGCGCTGATTGTGTACAGCATCATTGTTGAATTAAAGCAATCATCTAAGTAAAACCATTATTTTCTAGGGTCTTCTGTGTTCTCCATTGCTGTAGTATACCTTGACAAAATCTTGGAGTTCTAATGAGCCTTATGCATTCTTATCTCATTTTGACTTTTCAGGTTCTATCTTATTATTCTCACTTTCAAATATGGAGTTCAATATTCCTTAGTGATATAGTTCTCCAAAGCACATAGCTACCCAATACCTAACAGTATAATTCATAGATCAAATATGACTGCATTTTATCAGAATTTGTAACTTATGTGCTATTTCCTTAAAGAAATGTATTGACTTCCCTAGCCCTCTTTATACTTCCTTAAGCATAATAAATTTGTAGAGTTTAGATTATTCTACAACTTGTTTAACATTCGATAGAGTTTGTAGAATAATAAAAGATATTTTCTTCACAAACAATGCTTCAAGTATCATTGATTTGACTTTATTTGAGAAAAGTTTAGCTTTTGTGTTATTTGATTGTTTCTTTATTAAGACATCAAACGTTACTCCATAATTTGATGAACTTTTCCTACTCATAGAGACTAGAAAAGACGAAACATCTTAGAGGATGTGACTTGAAGATATTTTGTATTTGAGAGCAAGGTAATTGCCTCAGGTGAGATCATTTTCAAAACTCCTATGCAAACGTATCTGTTTGGATCCAGGTATGGTTTTTGAAGAATGAAGCCATTTTCTCATCTCTAGAGAACTTGTAGAAAGAGACCCTTCCAAGACGACTAAAGAGAAAAAGGCACTATAGACCTGCATAGTGGGCCACTGACACTTCTATACCTCAGGGATAATGATTAGGTCTTGCATTGATAAATGTGATTGTTTATAAGGAAAGAAAGAAACAGATAATTTGAGATGTAGTGAAATGAAGGACAAGAAAAATAACCTGAAAAGTTATAACCAGAACTATATAAGGCAAAAATAGAATCAATGTTAAAGGAGTGAGTGTAAAAGCTGAATGCAATAAATACACAACAAAGTTAGCATTTGTGGAATCTATAGGTGTGTATAAGGAATGGTCTTGAAACTAAAGATTAATAGTTCATATTTATGGAGTGTTTTTTTTTCCTTTTGTATAGTGCTATTTAATTGTTTAGAGTAATATTTCTTTTAATGAATACAATAAAGCTATTATCCTAAAATCAAATACTTATTTCATAAAAGTTGGCATTACAATCATGGAATTCTTATTGGAATCTCAAATCTCTTATTACAGTAGACTTCATGCCTAAGTGGAATATATTTCAAGACTCCCAATAATAAACCAATAACAGTAGACAATACTTAAGCATTATTTTTTTCTTGTATGAACAGTAGGACAACATAATGGACAATCTGATTATTAGAAATACTTGAATACAAGTAACATATATTATACAGCTTCACTTGGAAAAAGTATGAAATGGTAAACTCGAGAATTCATAATGCTAATACAAATATAAAACAACTTAAAATTTATGAGCTTTTTGCGATTTAAAAAATATTTCATTTATAATTTTTATTTTATGTGTATGAGTATATTGCCTGCATGAATGTGAGTGCACTTTTGTGGTGCAGTGCCACGGAGGTCAGAAGAAGGCTTCAGATTCCCCTGAAACTGGAGTAAAGGATGGTCCATAGCCACCATGTGGGTGCTGGGAATCGAACCTGAATCCTCCACTAAGCAGTCAGTGCTCTTAACTTCCACCCCCGGGGGCTTTTATTTTTTTACTTAAAATTTTATCATGTTTGATCTCATGTAACCAAAATTATGGAAACTAAAACTGTGTATAACAGGGACTATTCTGTATGCTTTAAAATTTAACCAAAGAAAATATTCTTAATACATTTTGTAAATAAAATTAAACTGTTACTTTAAAAAAATCAACATACATCAGAAATTTGGATCTTTATGCTTCCCATTTCTCTTATTAAGGTTTTATATTACTTTTTGATATTTATGTGCTTAAAGTTACAGAGTCAGTATTTGATAGTTTCTTCTCATTGATTTTTGAGGTTTCTGATTTGAGGTTGACTTTATCTTCAACCCTGAACTTGCCATGAATTTTGGGAGTCATGGATGTTTGTTATTTTCCCCCATGCAAATTTATAGTGTAAACTACTGGCACATATGCAATGCCAAAGTGGCAACATGTCGGGAGCCGTAGGCCCCTACCCCAGGAAATAGCAAGACCTGATTCCTGGCAAAGCTGTTTTTCAGACATCAAGGCTGGTCTGGTTTTGCAGGTGTAACCTTATAATTGATTTATAACTTGCTATAGAATTGTGGTGTTACTATGGAATTTACTCTGTGATCAATTGGTGTGGTGTTATTGTGATATTCGTTCTGTTAATTGAATTGCTCTACTTCAATGGAATTTTCTCTGCCAACTTCCCCCTCTCCTCCCTATAAAAACTTTGTGTGAATGTTCATTAAATGAGACTTGATCAGAAAGCCTGTCTTGTCTCCATTCTTCGCATCTCTTGTCCCTTTCCATCCCCTCTCCTCCCTCCAGAAACCCACGTTGACTGTCTCGCGCGTCGGGACAGCAACACATAGCCAGTTAACCAGGTATTCATTTCAAAGATCTTTTGTTTATGTTGGCAGATGTTTTTGGAGCTCTTGTCTAGTTTCTACTTTTCTCCTACTAAGACTTCTGTTCTCTAATAGATTGACCTTACCTGAAAAAGAAACTTCAGAGTCATATCTGTGAATGTCAGGTAAGACATACAGGAAGTAAAACCAAAATGAATGACATGGAAAAGAGTTATTTGCAGGGCCTTCTGGTGCTGGGAAGAACCTGATGGGAAACCTGAATGTGGTCAGAGTTCAACATGGAGATGAAGAGAGTGTTTTGGTATTGAGTTCTATGAATTTCATATGATAAACCTTAATGAAATATAGACTCCTTCAGCACCTTCTATCATATATATTAGGTCATATGTGATCAAGAATGTGTACCCAGACATCTCTCATCAAGTTCATTCATTGGAGTATGTCAGTATATCTAGAGTCACTCCCTTAAACCTAGTAGTAATCAGTTGTCAATACTTACTTGGTTAGGGTTGGGGCCTGCTGCCCATTTCCCCCATTATTTTAATATGTATAATTTATATACTTAATATAATATA
>NW_008349975.1:6163950-6166192 GCF_000622305.1 Nannospalax galili | reverse complement strand
CTACCCTACTCCTCTTCAGAAATGCTGATATAGAATTGAATCCCGCTCTATTTTCAGTATCTAAATGTTGATTTATTTCTACAAAAGTGCTGTTTTCTCCTGGACTCTTTAAAATATTTTATTTATTATTTATTATTTTTAATATATATATATATATCAGTGTATTGTCTGCATGTATGTAAGTGCACCTGTGTAATGCAATGCCTTTGGCAGCCAGAAGAGGGCATTGGATCCCCTGAAGCTTGAGTTACATATGGTGCTTAACCTCCAAGTGGGTGTTGAGTATGAAACCCGAGTCCTCTGTAAGACAGTGCTCTTAACCAATGAGCCATCTCTCCATTTCCCCCATTCAATGCTGGATTTTTGTCTGATTGAGTAGGCATGGGTCTTCTGCATGTTGTCAGTATTGTTACAAATTTATGAGCAAGTTCCCAAAGGTCTGAAAGTCTGTTCAGTGACTGAATTTTTTGTCTCCCTGCAGGCATTGAGCTTGGACTCTCTGAAGAGCAGTGGATGGGCTACTTTAAAGCAAAGTACTATGCAAAGGAAGAGCTCATTTACATAATTCTGATGTTGACCTTTAGGTTTTATCAGAATCAGCATCAACTGTAGCTGTCTTTGGTTGTGGGTTAGTAAGATGAGCAGCAATTGAAGCATACTGCAAACAGGAAAGGGAGAAGGGAAGGAACCAAATCAAAGGTGACATGGGAGTGATCACATTTGAATGTGACATCTGAAAATGGATAAATTAGCAACAAATTAATTAAACAAATTCATGAAAACTAGTACACTTTTGTGGAAGAAAACTTTCTACTTATATAGAAAAAGATTTATTATTCTATAGTGATGTGAAAAATGGCCAGAAGTCACAAATAACTATTTTAGTGGATCATTTACATCTAACTCACCAAAATCCCTTTTTGTACATTAACCCATTTTTATCAGAACAGTTTGTGGAAGGGAATAAATCAAGTACAGTTATTATATACACCCTTGTATGTGTGTATTAATCAGTGTTCTCTAGAGGAGATTGGAACCTATACATACACACACACACACACACATGCATACATACATACACATACATACATGCATACATATGAAGGTTATTGGATTAGCTTACATGAATACAAGCTTAGTAGTCCAACAATGACCATTTGGTTTCTGGAGAAGCAGATAATCATCTGATAGCTGCTCAGTCTAAGAAGCTAAAAGTTTTGGAATAAGGTTTGGGGGGTGGGGAACAGAGATAACATCCCAGTCTGAAGCAGAAGTCCTTGAAGCTCCCTGGAAAGGTGTGAGACTGAGTTTATGCATGAAGGGTTTGGGGGTTTCTGTGCACACATGTTGGCATCAGCATTACACACATAGAAGAAGAATACAGCCTGCTCAAACTTGTTGCTTTCTTTTCCTCCTGTTTTATTCCATTTGGGACCAAATGTATTGGATGGTGTTACCCACATTTGGGGTGAGTCTTTCCCCATCAGTTACGCTCCAAATGTCAGTACTCTATGAAAGCTCCCCTATAAACACATTCAGAAACATGTTTTACTGGTAAGAGGTGTTCTTCAACCCATTCAGTTTGACAATTAAAATTAGCCATCACAGTGTGCTAGCAAAACATCTCACCTGAATAGCCACACTTCTAGAAAAAATGTCAGCACACTTTACTTTCTGTATATTCTGCCATTGTTTTTTTTGCTCCACAATTGTCTATTTTTTTAAGGTTTTATCATAGGGAAAAACTGTTGCATTTCCATTCATGAAAATTACCTCTGATTTTAGTAAGAATTTCAGAGTAGTCTGTGATTTTGACTTTGCATGGTGATCCTAGGAGAAATTTCAAGGTTTCTGGCAGGCTGATTTGAATGCTACACCATTGGCTAAATTCAGAGAATCTCAGACTAACAATTGTACTAATGGATGACTTCTGAGAAAACGCCATTTTTATTTAGATGAGTTCTCAGATAATATAATATCAATAAAGACTCAAACTCTAACTTGCATGTTGGGCAAAAATTTGTTTTGTGATGTCACAATCTGTACCCAATTAGACCAGTAACATCCTGAAACACAAATCTTTCTGTTTATCCATCAAGCTCAGATCTGTGTACAAAGCAGTTTTATTTTAAATGTATATTATTTGATAAATCAGATCTCAGTTTCCATGTACATTCATTAGATCTGTGGTTTGAAGGCATGAGAAGTATGTGGTTTTCTTTCAAAATATGTATTCCATTAT
>NW_008349975.1:6148994-6163900 GCF_000622305.1 Nannospalax galili | reverse complement strand
TGTTCTTTCTTTCATTGTTTTGTTGAATGCAAAAAAAAATGTTTTTCAAAAGGATAGGATGGAGGTAGTTCCCCCGAAAATCTCCATTTAATCAATTCTGTCACTAAGGATTAATATTTTGAAGTCTCTTAGATCAGTAATGTAGGAATGTAAATTAAACACACTATTTTTTCTATCAAAGGGTTAAATAAAACAAAGAAAACTTTATCTTTAGAGAAATTTGTAAAACACCATCTGGTAACAGTCCCTCCTCCAATCAACATTTTTCTAAGATTATAGTTTGTGCTCAAGATTATGTCCGGCTCACAAAGCTGCAGTTTGGTTATCAGCTGTACTATTTATTTATTTGTTTATTTTTAATATTTTTGTTGATCTTTTTGCATTTCATATAATAAACTCAATCAAATTTAACCCTCTCCCCCATCCATGCCCCCCAGTCAAGTTTTAGAGATTAAGAGACTGCAGAATGCTTTTCCATCAGTAGGACTCCTATATTAAACCTCACTCACTCAGGGCTCAGGGACCCTTGTGGAAGAGGGGACAGAAAGATTTTAAGAGCCATGGTTGGTGCATGTGTACAAGGAAACAAGCTTTTTTGCCTCTGGGAATTTGATCATATGGCCTTGCAACAATGATGACAGGATGCACAATACCCATGCTACTAAATAAGACAGAGACCCAGCACAGAACTAGGGAAATGGGCAGCAGGACCCAACCCTAGCCAAGGAACTATTGGTAACTGAATACTACTAGGTGAGGGAGAGTAGATAGTCTTCAAGGGAGAGACTCTGGATAGGATAAATAAACTCCAGTGGATGAGCTGTGATATTTTAAAATGAGCTAACCTCATGAATATTAAACCGAGTGCTGACCAGAATGTGTCACAGGACTCATAGTTTAGGAATGAAGACCTAGTCAGTCCACCACTGGATTTGCTTGCTTATTGGATACAGAGCAACATTATACCATTCTGGGGAAGTAGATTTTGAATTGCATCATCATTTTCTTGAGAGCTGAAATGTGTTTCTAAGATATGGGGCTGTTTTTACATGACTGAAACTGGGAGTAGTGGAGACTGATTCGCACCCTGGGAGGTGCAATTGCTGCCTTGTGCAGCAGACCTGGATGTAGGGATACTCCCTGGATCCAGAACTAATGGAAGTCTAAAATCAAAAGTAAATTTTCTAATGCAGAGATATGGGTCCAACGCAACCACATAGGCAACAGGTAGCATTTGCATGAGTCACTGTAAAAAAAGTTGTCAAGGGAACCCAGTAGTCCTTGATGTTAGGGCATTTTTAGATGGTGAGATTGTGACTGAGACATTACATTACTCTGAAAACAAGAAAACAAACATTCAAGGAGTAGAAGAAACCTCTAGTGCATAGGGAGTTGGATACCTCCAAGGAGGATGGAGGAAGGGCAAAATGAGGATTATTCCTTTGAAACTCTCCTGATAGTTCTTTAGGGTGAATGCTAAAGTTCTAGGAAGGCAAATAACAAAATGACAGGAAACAAAGAAAGATCTTTGTTCTTTTTTGGTGCTTGGGACATCACTGAGTTTATGTAAGTTTGTGAATCATGTAAATTTTTTGTATTTGGCTAAGTTTACAGTGCTACACATGAGTTCCCTCTCATTCAGAGGGCATTAAGTCTAATGAGATAGTTGTTTGTTATACTCAAGTAAAGTGCCATTTCTAGACCATTATTGTTTGTTGTGCCAGTCATTGTTGTGGTTATTAGGCTTTGAAGCTGGGATTGGGCCACTGATTGATTTTCTTCCTGAGAAGCTTACATAGTATTTTCTAGAATTATGGGATCTAGTCTTCAGGGAAGATGTTTTTAGATCAGTTCCCACTCCATTGCTCCAAGTCCTGTGTCGGAAGTGTGTCCTGTCTTTGGTCATAGGGTTTTACCTTCAAGTTCTGGGAGATAATCAAGCCCCGTGGTAATAATCTGTTTTATTCTGAAAGTTTCTTGGACAACTCTAAGCAACAGATGAAATGGAGTTTTATCCTGTCTGACACTGTTTCTTGTTATATAGCCTTCAGTTATACTCATGTTCAGATATGGTATGTTTCTTTTTCAGTTGCTCTTTCAGTATATTTCCCTCTGGTTTTTCAAACCACTTAATTTTCTCTCTCTCTCTCTCTCTCTCTCTCTCTCTCTCTCTCTCTCTCTCTCCTCCAACCTCCCTTCTCCCTCTTCATTTAAAGCATCCCCATTTTTTTTCCATTTTCCTCTTGATAATAGCAGTCTCCTATTATCCCCCTTCTCTTGCGTTCCCTTATTCACTTTACCCCCCATGTTTCCTTGTATGTCCTTCCCTTCTCCCTCTTTCCAGTTAATATTTCCATTTACCTATTTCCTTATGGTAGCATCTGTTTCCTACTATTCCTCTCTCTCCTTTCCATTCTCCTGGCTCCTGTGGTCACATCAGGATATTTACTCACATATAAGGATTTGGTACTAAGATCCACAAATGAGGGAGAACATCTATCACTTATTTTTCTGAGTCTGTTACATTACTAATCATAACAATTTAGAGTTCTATCCATTTACCTACAAATTTCATGATTTTGTCTTTCATTACTGATGATTAGAACTCCATTTTGCAAATGTACTATATTTTCATTATCTATTCCTCGGTTGAGTTACACTTTGTTTCCATTTCTTAGCTATTGTAAGGAAAGCAGTAACAAAAATCATTGTATAATATTCTCTACAAGAATATCTACAGTAGAATGTGTCCCTTTGGTAAATGCCAACTAATTGTATAAACCATATGTTAGATTCAATTTTGGTTTTCTTTATTGAATTTTTGTGTATTTCATACACAACATCTTAATCATCTTTATACCCCCTCCCCCATCCAAACCCTGCCATCATCCCCCATCAGATATCATGCAAGTCAAATTAGTGTACCCAGACATCCCTCAAAGCATATTTATCTCATCAGTCTATTTAGAGTCACTCCATTAAAGATCAACTCTCCCTCACCTGGCAATAATAAACTGCAAACTGTTCTTTGGCTAAGGTTGGGGTCTGTTGCCTATTTCCCCAGTTCTATGCTGGGGTTTTGTCTGCTTGAGTTTGCAAGTGTCTTGTGCATACTGATACTATTTATGTGGGTTCATATTAGCAAGTTCTCATGATCCTATAAGAAACTCTTTCCATATGGTTATGCATCTTCTCCCGGCTCTTATAGCCTTTCTGCCCCTCTTCCTTCATAGCTACTGAACGCTGGCTGAGTGAAGTTTAATATAGGAGTTATGTCCAGGGATTCACACTCTGTAGTCATTTTTTTCCCTACACTTCAGCCATTTGTTGTCCTTTGTGTTCATTTTCCTCGGTTGCATGAGGGAGCTTCATTGATGAGAGTCGAGAGATGCACTAATATTCTCTCTAATCCTCTTTCTACAATGTCCTATGAGCCTTAGGCGTAGATGGTTGTAGATACATCACTTAATGTTGGGTATCTCACAAACACTTATTCTCTGTAACCAGCTGTGGAGCTCTCTAATAATCTCAATATCTTGCAAAAGAAGCTTCTTGATGAGTCATGATTCGCACGATTGTCTGTAAAGTTCTCCACAATACTTTCCATAATGGTTGCATGAGTTTGCAAACCCACAATCAGTGAATGTGTGCTCCCCTTTCCCTACAGCCTTGTCCTCATTTGGTATGTTTTGTTCTCTTGATTTAGCCAGTCTGACTGGGATTTGACATTAAGGAAATGATTTGTGACTTTTGAAATT
The DNA here is from genome assembly GCF_000622305.1 of Nannospalax galili. Lineage (NCBI taxonomy): Eukaryota > Metazoa > Chordata > Mammalia > Rodentia > Spalacidae > Nannospalax > Nannospalax galili. The sequence goes on along the minus strand of NW_008349975.1, from coordinate 6,160,142 downwards.
TAAATTTCTTTCATCTCTTGTACTTTTTAATAAGATTTACATGAACTTCTAAATAAGATATAATTTTAAAGCCATATTCATGAAGAAAAGAAGATCATATTGTAAAATATTTAAATGAAAATCAATGGAAATTTGTAGATCCTCAGATATAGGAAAAATTAAGAATTCTCAATTAGGATTTCCCCAATCTTTACTACCACAGTTGAAATGTTCAAAATTTAGAGTTTGTAGTTACTATTAAAATAACAAATATCAGATATTTTAGGTTAATTCTGTTAACTATTACTTACACAGAAATGAGAATATATTTAATGATAGAGGAATAGGAAAAAGAAAATTTATGTGACCTACTAAAAAAATAAAAAAGTTATTTTGAGACGGTGAGAAAAAAATCATGTACTAAACAAAATAGTTTCAAAGTCAATGTGTAGTATATACATTGAATAAAAGGTTTCAAAATCATTTGATTAATTAAATATAAATGAAGAGCAATTGTGAAAAGATTTGTTTCATCAGAAACTCAGTCATAATTTTGCTGTTCCCTTTCGGGAAGAGAATTGTGAATGTGGCAGTTCATAAAAGTTAGCCCATTGCTAAATTGCTGCCTCCTGGGTTTGAGACCCAAGTGTGATGTCATACTTCTGCATAAAGTTCATAGCAAGATCATTTTCATTTAGAATCTCTGAAAAGTTACAAGAAAAAAACACCTACTTTAAGTCCTACAATTCAAATGAGCTCCCTAAATTTAAATATATACTGTGTATGAAAACTTATTTATACATCTTTGCCAATAATTCTTCAGCCAGAATCCATTTAAAAAGTTAATTAAACAAGAGAGATAAAGAGCATGTGAAAATATGGAAAAATCCCTTTATACAAAGCTAAACACGCAGGTTATGACTTTCAATGTAGGTTATACACCGTTCTATTCACATTTTAGACTATTAATCATTTTTCTAGTTTATATACTTCTTTTAATTTGAGAATTTCACACACAAACACACAGAGATACACACACTAGTGCTATATCCATGGCCTCTTCTTTAATTACTATATATACACACACAGACACACACACATACACACACACACACACACACCATCTGCTGCCCACTTGTAATATTTGAATTTTTACTTAACATTTTCTTAAATTGATTGCTCTTAACATAACAAGGAGTGAAACCTTGCATTTTGAATTTGCATCTTAACAATTTTTTTACTTATAGAGGAGAAACTTTGGTTAAGGAAAATGTAATCTATTGACAAAAAAGCAAAAATTACTTTCTCCAGATTTTTGTGTCTTCCTGATCAATCTTATGCTTAGAACATTATAGCTACATTAAAGATATAAAAATTATGTGATTTGATTCTGAATAAGGAAACTTAGCAAAGAAATATATGTACAAATAATGTAACAATCTATCAATGCATTTTTCATATAAGAACTACATATTACAAAACTATGAAGCATATAAATTTTGAAAGACCTTGGCATTATAAAGAATATGTCAATGGAAGCACTTATTGAATTACAATCATGTTCTATCTTAAGTAATCAGAATAAAATGAGAGCAAATTTACCACATAAAGGCTGTGATATTGTATCCTACAGAAAATTATTTGGCAGTATTCATGAGATGAACAGGGAAGATGAAATTTCAGTCTGTGTAGGAGGTTGTGTTATGTAATCTTTGAGAGGTATTCATTTTGAAATCATTTTATCAGCATTATCTTCCCATTTGTCTCATTATTTGGGAATAAATTTTCTCTGCAGAATTCCTTTCCATCTTTGACATTTCAGTGTACACTCTTCTTCATCACAGTCTGCCACCTAAATTATTTGTGAACCACTGTGTTTAGTAATGCGTATTCTCTCCGTTTGTACTTTTATCCATGTGGGTATTTTTTTTCTGTATTTTGTTAAGAAGTTTTCCATTCGCAACATCTTTTTGCATTATTTATTATTTTTCATTTTTATCTGTATGAGTGTTTTGACTGCATGTGTGTTGGTGCACCCTTGTCACACAATGCCCACGGAGGTGAGAAGAGGACATGGGATTCCCCTGGAACTGGAATCATGAACAGAAGTTAGCTGCTCTACGGGTGCTGGGAATTAGCCCCTGATCCTCTTCTAGAGCAGCCAGTGCTCTTCTCTTCTGAGTCATCTCTCCAGACCCCCGTTCATAACTTCCTATGATGACAGACTATTTAAAGAAAAATATTACTGTGTTATTTGTGATATAACAGTTCAATAAAACGGTAAACCTGAAATTTTTATTTAAATGAAAAAGGCAAATGATGTGAACATCCCAAACTGAATATTTATTATACTATGCTCGTATAGCTTATGTATTATAAGGTAACTTACTTTTAAAATCAGCTCCTTATCTAATGATATTAAAATAAAAATTTACTTTATGAATTATAAATTTAATTTTAAAAGAAAATTATCTTCTTTTTGGTTGAGCAGTCTTAGAATTATTTGGAGAGAAGAAAACATCGATAAGAAAAGAAGGTTTTAGGGGCTGGCTAGATGGCTCAGCGGTGAAGGGCACTGACTGTTTTTCCCAGAAGACTCAGGCTTGATTCCCTGCATCCACATGGTTGCTAACAACTGTCTGTAACTCCAGTTCCAGGGAATCTGACACCCTCTTCTAACCACTGTGGGCATTGCATGACACAGGTGCACTTACATACATTCAGGAAATACACTCATACACATAAAAATAAAAAAATAAATAATTTTTAAAATTATTAAACTTTGAAGAAATAACCCGATCCAATAGCAAGAAGCAAACTGACCAGAGTTGTGTGTTTATACCCATTTATATATGTGTAACTGATTCTCAGGTCAAATAAAATTATCACACACAAAAAGAAAATGCAAAATAGTGCTAGGGTGTGTATGTGAAATGCTCCCAACTTAGGCTAATCTATTGCTGGCTTGATCCTCAGCTGATGCTGTACTATAGAGAGAGTCTTGAAATTTTAGGAGATTGAACCTACCTGAAGGAAATTGGTGACTGGGAGCATACACTTGGATCCTATATCTTGCTGTATTTTAAGGTAGCTGTTATTGAGGGTATAATCTTAGACACTGGATCTGTTCTCCATTCCCCTGCCTGTCTTGCTCTCTGCTTCTGGGCTACCATGAGATGAAGTCACCGCTCTGCAATGAATGCCTGTTCTCATGATGTTCTGTCCAAATGCAAACCAAACCAAACATGGACTGAACCATAAGAAACTGTCAGCCAAAGAAAATCCTCTTTTCTGAAGTTGTTTGTTTCAGATATTTGTGACATTGGCAAAAGTCTGAATAAGACAAAATGTATGGCTGCAAAATAGAACAGGAAATTCTTAAGAGATTATATTTACTTAAAACTTGATATTAGTAATAAGCCTTAACACTAATGACACAATGTATGAATTGTGGAGGGGCACCTATGGAAGGGTACCAATGGGGTAGGGAGTATAAAGATGATTAAGATTGATAAAGATGTTCTATATGAACTACACAAAAAATTCAATAAAAAAGTCACAGGGTAAATTGATAGTAGTATGGAAAAGAGGTAGAAAATAGTAAGGAAGTATACTTCAGGAACATTATTATCTCAACCTATACAAATAAGTTGTTTAATTCCATTCAAACTAAGTTAAAAAGAAAAGTATTACACCAATACATACACATGAACACACACCTACACACATAATTAAAATTAAACATATAAAAACCTTAACCTCTATTGAGAAAGTATAGCAATATAAGTTCAAATTAGTACAATAAAAATCTGCTAAAGTTAACTATACCTACCATAAGGTTTAGCAATTTCACCTTAGGTATACACAGAAGAAATATACACATGTGCACCAAAAGTTAAGTATGTAGCGTTCCTTAATTATTTTCAAAGAATGGCTACCCACTTTGAATATTTCATACATATATAATGCATTTTTATCATATCAACCTCTAATTTCTCCTCCAATTCTTCACAGAACCACCTCCCCTCACAAAATCCTACTTTTTTTTGCATTGCCTACTGTGTAAAATCAGTACTGTCCATAGGTGTAGGGCCATTCATTGGAGCATCGGAAGTCTAACAGGGACCACTTTCCTGAAGAAGTCTGACTGTCCTCACCCCAGAGCCCTTCAAATGGCAAATCTTCTCAAAGGAGTGAGGATTCGTGAACACCGCTCTGTGCTGAAATGTTAGCTGGTTAGATCTATTGTAGGTCATTTGCAGGCAACCACAAGCAGCTGTGTGTCCCTGAGTGCAATGGCCTTGTCATGTCAAGGTGATTATATTTTGTAACAGTCCTCCCTGACCTCTGGCTCTTACACTCTTTCTGCCCACTCAATCATAAGTTTTCCTGAGCCATTGGCTAGTAGTTATGATATAGATATCTGTTTTGGATTGACTGCTAGACAATTACTCATTCTCTGAACTCTGATCAACTGTGGGTCTCTATATTAATTTCTGTCCTCTGCAAAAATAAGCCATTGTAATGAAGTTTGAAAGCTTCAATAATCTATGTGTACAGAGATAAGTATTTAGATGGTAGTTCCATAATATATGTTTAACACAATAATAGTGGTAGTTTCTTCCCTACTTGTTTGTTTACAGTGAGTTAATATGCATTAAAAGATTTTAAATAAAATAAAGGCCATGAGGGGAAGGGGAAGAAACCTAGCTGCAAAACAAAACACAGTGAGAGGAAGAAATCCAATGAGCATATGACTGATTAAAGAAGATGGACAATAAAACCAAGAAATATATTCTATAATCTTCTATCTTAAAATTTCTATTTTCCTTTGGTATTAGGGAGGGTTTTTAAGAGAAGTTCTTAAACAGTAGAAGAACATGCCCTAGGACTCACCATTTGAGGCTGACCACAAACTTAGGGAAATTCTGTTGTCTAAACTTACCAGGTACTAGGATTACTTTGGTGAGCAATGTATGTTACATTTATTTTTTACATGTTTTCTAAATCATGTGTATGTACCTGTGTTAGTATATGACATGTGTGTGGGTATGTGGGTTTGCAACATAGAACAGACAAGGGTATTTGATTCCTTTAAGCTAGAGTTACAGGAAGTTCTGATTTTACATATGTGTGCTGGCAAGTGAACTAAGGTCCTCTGGAAGAGCAGCAAGTGCTCTTAACCACTGAAACATCTCTCTAGCCTCATGTTATATTTTGAAAAAGAAATAAACCTATATTAAGCATTATAGTAGAAATAATGTGTTATTTCTCAATGTATATTTATTATTGAATTTTTGTGCATTTCATACAAAACATCTTCATCATCTTTAGAACCCCTCTCCCATTCATACCACCACAGCACCCCCCCAAATATCCTATCATGTATGATAAGGCCTATTGAGTCAAGGTTTTGTACCCAGATATCCCTTGGTGCAAGCTCAGTACCTTGAATACAGGGAGTCTCTCTAGAGTCACTCCCTTAAAGAAGTTCAATTTTCCCTGACCCAGCAGTAATCATCTGCCAATAGTTCTTCAGCTAAGTGTGGAGTGTGCTGTCTATTTCCCTATTTTATACTAAGTTTACAGTGCCACACATGAGTTTCCTCCCATTGAGAAGGCTTTAAGTCCATCTAGGTAGCTATTGATTAGCCCCAAGATAAAAGTATCAGTACTACATTGGTATAGTTTGTTGTAGTGGTTCTTGTTGTGGTTATTAGGCTCTGAAGCTGGGATTCAATCATTGATTGATTTTTCTCACATATAAGTCTACATAGTATCCTCTAGAACTGTGAGAGCTAGTTTTCAGGAAAGAGGTTTTCAGGTCAGTTCCACCTCTGCAGGGGGCCCTGGGGGGGCAGGTGGACCCTGCTGACAGGTTGCTCTGGAGGGACTACCCACATGGGGGAATCAGGGAAAGGAGAGTGCACTGTCTGCCCATTCTGCCAGCCCTCCTCGAAGAAGGCAGAAGACAATCAGATGCATCAGGGAATCTAGTCAAGCAGGAACTCCTTTATTACAGGTGTCACAGAGCTTATATAGGCAAAAACCAGCCTGGAAATCCCCTCGGAAACCCCCTCCCCTGAATGCACTCAATCATCTTAAAGGTCACCCTGCCACATGGGGAGGGCCCCATAGGCATCAAGGATGATCACACACTGATCACGCGCCCCCAGGGACCGGGAAGTGTCCTTCAGCCAATCCGGAGGTTTTCAAAACAGGCCAAGCCTCACCCTGCTCACTTCCTCTCAGCGCCATCTTTGCAGAGTCACTCGCAGGCTCCCACACACCTCCATTGCTCTAAGTTCTATATCCAAAATATGTCCTGTCTTCAGCAGTAGGGTCTCATCTTCAAGTTCTGGGTGTTAATCAAAGTCTGTGGCAATATCCTGTGTTATTTTGGGAGTCTCTTGAAATACCCTTACCAACAACTCAAAGGGTGGTTTCTCCTGTCTGGCACTGTGTTCCTTGTTATATAGCCTTCAGGTACATAAATGCACTCATGTTCAGATATTGTATGTGTACTTTTTAGCTGTTATTGAGTTAATACATTTCTCTCTGCTTTTCACACCATCTGAGCTTTATTTTTCTCTCCTCTATCTCTTCCTGTCTAAACTCCCTCCTCCCTCCCTAGTCAAAGTATCCCCATTTCCTCTTAATAATATCTGTTTTCTATTCCCCCCCATCTTGAATTCCTTCTTTCCCTTTCCCAACATTGTTCCTTATACATCCTTCCTTATTCTTTCCCCAATTGAATATCCAATTTTTCTCCATTTCCTTCTTGGCTAATAGGGGCCTAAACATACTCTCTCCATCCCCTTTTCGTGGGCCTTGGATCCATCCCTCTAAGATGTAACAGCTTGAGTGTGCCTGACTGAGCCTTAGGGGGTGTGTAACCCATATCTCCTGGCCATGCCCAGTCTGCTGCTTTGATACCATCTCTAGAAATAATCTTTGAAGGTGGAATGGGGGGGGGCAGACTTGGATGAACTATTGAGGGAATTAAGGGAGTTAATATTACTTTCTTGCTATGTGAAGAGGTCTCATGGGTATGTTTACTGTAATAGGATTTATTTTGTTGACTTTTATGAAATTTCTCTTTTTCTACATGAGCTTATACTTTAGTAGAGTTGTAATGTAAAAGTATACATCAAAGTATGTGTGAGAAGATAATCAATTCATCTATTCCTTAATTCAAAAGGCATAGTTATTCAATGTGAAACAATATATGCAAAGTGTTTTTTAAGCAATGAGATTAGGGACATCGGAATAAGAGATTGTGTTTATAAAATGTAAGGCATATTAGCAGCATGTATCTTACATACATAAGTACACATGTTGATATCAATTATATTTACACTATAAAATGCCTAACAGATTTTTTCAGACACCAGGCAAGTTGCTCATATGAACTTACGACAACAATGACAGCATGCACAAGATCCATTCAAGCCCAAACCAGAAGAAAACACCCATTATAGAAGTAAGGAAATGGGCATAAAGCTGTTAAGATTAGTCGAGGAACTTATGGGCTACTAGTGACTACTGGGAAAGGGAGAGGGTTTTGTTTGTTTGTTGTTTTTTTTTTTTTTGGTTTCTTTGCTTTGTTTTTTTTTATTTTTATTCATAAAAGAGTGACACAAGATAGCTTGATCAGGTTCTAGTAGATTGATTCACATTGAAACACTTTTTTGGACACACACTTGGTCCCATGCTTAAAAAAATATGACACAATGCAAGAAGAAGAAAGGGGGAACTAAATATGATCAAGATGTATTGTATGAGAGTCACAAAAATTTAATTTAAAAAAGGTGAATAAGAGGTAGCATCTAAAAAATAATTAACTTCTGCATGCATTTTTAAGTTGTAAGAAATTAAGCTCTAATGTTCTTTTTTAAAATAAATAATTTATTGAGAATTTCATACATGCATATAAGGTGTTTTGATCAAATCCATGCCCACTCTCTCCCCTCCAACTCCTCCTATATCTCTGATAACTTCATGTGCTCTTTCTTCTTCTTTTATTTATTTTTTAATGGGCTTTTGGCTACTCTAACATTCCCCCAAGAGGTAACCCTGCATGTTTTTTATAAAATAATTTGGGTGTAAAATGAAGGATTGAATATTAAAATTAAGAACCTAAAAGATTCAAAGGTGGTGATAGTAATATAAAGAAAGTTGAAATATAAAACAAAGATGAGGTTAAGGAGCTACATATTAAACATTATGGAAGCCAGACCTGGTGGCAAATGTCTTTAATCTCAGCACTGTGGAGGCAGAGGCAGGTAAATATCTGCAAAATTGAGACCAGCCTGGAACATAGAGAATTCCTAACCAACTTGGGATACAGGGGTACCCTGTTTCAAAAAAGGCCCAATAATTAAATATTTAAACGTTATGGAAAAGCACAAAGATATTCAAATATAAAATCAGCCTATGGCTCCAAATTACTTAAAACAATAAAATATATTCTGAGTAAAGAAAATTAATGCTAGAAACTGGGAGCTATGTCTGCAGTTATCAGAACATCCCTAATCTGCAAATCCAAAATCTAAAGCGTTTTAAAAGCACACATGATACCCAAATTGAAAAATTATACCTTACAAAATATTGCATCATGCAAATACTTATTTAAAATACTGTATATTAACTTGAGGCTATGTGGTAAGATATATGTGAAACATAATTTTATGTTTAGGCATGGGTCATATACAAAGGATATTTCATAATGTGTATGTACAGATCTATTTTAATCACAACAGTTCTGGTCTCAAGAAATTCTGATAAGGAATTCACAACCTATAATTACTACAGGAAAAGTATTCTAAGAGTAGTTCTTCAGTGAAGCAAGTGTATCAATGTAACAATTCCTTTGCCTTCTGTCTCAGTCTTCTCCCCATCTGGGTCAGGAGGAAAATGTGTTTAAAGAATAGGTTTGCCCACACAAGAACTAGGAAATATGTTTCCTTTAGGAGTTCTGCTCCTTTCTATGATCTTTATTCACCTTTAAATTCAATTTCATTCAGTCATCAAACTAAGCTACCTTAAAAAAATCACAGCAAGTGGTCTTGAATTAATAAGTGTCACTGCTTAGATGAGACTTTGAATTTCTAAATGTGACAGTAATTACAGCAAGCTTGGGAGTTGTTAAAATAAATAAGTCATGTGCACTCTCCTTTAAGGCATATGACCCCCTGAAGGTGGAAACCAAGATATTATTTAAAAATTTCTATAAATATAGCAATGTGCACTCTCCTTTAAGGCATATGACCCCCTGAAGGTGGAAACCAAGATATTATTTAAAAATTTCTATAGTAATATAGCAAGGCATAAGTTTAAGAACAAACCAAAAAAGCAAAAAAAATAAGCATTTCTTGACAGGAGGGTAAGTTCAGATCACAGTTTGGTGTTTCGTTTGTTTGTTTTGTCAAAGTAAACACTTATTCCTATGATAAACTGAAGTGGAAATTGGGGATAAAAGATATGTGTTTCATGACCTAACTAGAGCTCCTGGGGCTGTATGGAGCAACGTGATAGACACTGGCAGATCTTCATTGGAGGATGAGAACTTTTAGAGTGATATTTCTACCTGGCAGTCTCTGGCATGTTTCTCATTGTGATTTTTTAATGTTCTTTCTTCGAAATTTCCTTTCCTTGCACATTGGTTCAAAAAAAAGTGTTTGTGGCCATGTGACACTTGCAAGGTGTTTTCAATTTTATAAGTGTCCCCAACCAGTTAGTTATACTTCTCTGGCAATGACTTTATATGTACATCAGTTTTCTGAGAAAGTTTTCTTAGACTTGGTGGTAATTCAAGGCATAATTTTGCCCCAATCTGTCTCCCCTCATGGACTTCTGAGAAGTTACCTGCAGTCACTTCAGACACCTGAACAATAGGTCTCATGCCTGAAAGTCAGAACAGCTGACTGCAACAAACTTTAATTTCCTTCCATTAGATTTCTAAATTAGCTCAGTTGTTTAAATTTAGATGTGATAACAAAATTCCTTAAAAAAATCTGTCAGTAAAGGAGGCTGATAGAACAGAGGAGAAGTGCAAGGTATCATTTTTAGTCAAGATAGCAGTTCAGTGGGGCTGGAGTGGTGGCTGCCTTGGCAGTTAAGAACACTTTCTGTTCATCCAGAAGCCCTGTGTCAATTTCCAGCACCCATATGGCACTAACAGCTGTCCTAACTCCAATTTAAGGGGTCAGATGCCCTCTTACCTCCACAGTGTTTCTTCAACACAGGTGCACTTACATACATGCAGGCAATACACTCACACACATAAAATAAAAATAATAAACAAAAAAGAAAACTGTCTTGTGTGGATCCTTATAACTAAATGGAATATTAAATTCAACCAATAATTATTCCCTTCCTATCTGATCTGATTAAATGTAAACAAGATAAACTGTGCCACAAAATGTAACATAGAAAAGCAATATTATTTAAAATAAACAGATTCGATGGGCCACCTTAAATTGCTGTTCTAAAATACTACATCCTAATGACATTTTTTTTCTATTTCAAACTTAACAAATAATTGTAAAATTTCTCCAAGAAAACCAAAAAAGAAATTCATTGATTCCAGAAGGACTGTTTTTGCTTTAAGGAACTTCAAAAAAGTAAAGACCATGTATCATGATTAAAGAGAAACAGAACAGTTAGGGCCATAAATACATGTGAAAAGAAACACAACTATGCCTTCCTGAACATTGTTCAACCTATGCTGTGATGGACTGCCAGCCATGACGGAGGCTTCTGACAGAACATGTTGCTTGTGATTTAGAAGGTCTATATCAATGCCCCTGACAGAAACACACATGTCAGCTGAGATGGTCCAAGTTCCCCACAATGTTGAGATTAGCTTTTCTTTGTAATACAGATCAAGTTGATATTCCTCAGTCCACTCATTTGGACACCCCAGTACCCCACAACATTCTTTTTTTTAATTATTTATTTAATAACCACATTATTAGAGGAAGCATTTCATTACAAGACCGTTGACATAATCAATAACAATTTCCAGAGTAAAGATGCATCTCTTTATCAAAATTGGCTGTAAATTTTTAGGTTCACAGTTGAGTTAATACGGTTATACAATATTGAACTCAGTATAAACCTTGTATTCAGTTTCCTCTGTTTCTTTCTTTCCCTTTTTTTTTTTTT